>NW_027424795.1:0-2906 GCF_003597395.2 Chelonoidis abingdonii
CCCCCCCCCATTTAAAAAAATTTGAAACTAAGGAAACTTTAGAAAAGAAACAGAGAACATTAAGGAATAACTGTTCTCTTTCCAAGTTTGCTGGAGTGCATCAATTCTGTTAAGCTGCAGAGACCACTTAAAGAGTGTGAACTGAATAAATCGTAGTGGATCGGAGAGAACTGGACACAGCAGTGAAGAGAAGGACTGATGTGTCCAGGTTATTTAAGAAAAAAAAAAGTGTCAAGTAGTAAAAGGTCTGCTGAGGGGAAAGCTGGCCAGTGAGAGGCCAAATAGAAATTAGAGTTAGGTGTGACCGAGATCAGCAAAGGCAGGAGTAAATAATTATATAGCACTCAAAAAGTCTAATCAAAAGGAGACTGCAAACAGGGAGAGGCCTTTAGGATAGCAGAACAGTTCAGTGTTTGCAGAATACAAATGAAGAGACATAACCAGACAAAAATCAACAACTGCTGCAAAGAATGGCTGGCTGGTTGAACATCCAAGACAGGCTGCTAGAGAGTATGCACAGCACCCCTCTTTATGAATGATGCCCACATGGGCTACAGGTGAATGATGTACAAGTTGATTTCTGGTCAGCTGGGCAAAGGTAGGGTAAGGGGAAATGCTTGGACAGCAGCTGAAAAGAGAAAAAGGCAGCCAAATGGAGCCATCCCAAAGGGGAAAACCCACAGCAAGACAGCAGATGGGACTGAGGTGGGAAAACATGTTCAGTGGCAAGATCTGTTACAAAAAGAGACCAGGACAAACTGGAAGGAGTTTTTCTTTGCTGCACCATTCTGGTCAAGGAGCCGGAAAGACCAACTGATGAAGAAAGAGCTTGGCTACCAAACAGCTAAAAGAGGAACAACATGACAACAGCTTACAAATATCTGAAGGGAGAAGAATTATTTAGTGTGGTGCACAGAAGCACAGCTTGGAGCGATGGAATTAAAGTTTAAGAGAGAAAACATAGGCTGGACTTCCCTATAGCGAGCTCCATTAGGATGTGGAAGAGTCTCCTAAGGGAAGTGGCAAGTGCCCCATTGTTAAGCACAGTTAAAAAGCAGACTGGATGTTAAAGCCATTAGAGAATGTACTGTAGAGAACAATTTTGCAGTGCGCACAGGAGGTAGAAAAAGTAACCTAAGAAGTCATTCCCATTTCTAATTTCTACAATGCAGTCATTTTTCCATAGCACTGCAGACTATTAATGTTTAGGTTTTGATCAAAAAAAAATTTGCACTTGTATTTCTTATATTTCTCTTCTCTTGCTTTGCTATAAGAACTTTTGTGCAGAAATAGGCTCTTTGAGGATATACCTGCTTGCTAGCGTGCATTATTTATTCCCCCACCTGAGGTTGCTGGTGCTGTCCGAACAAGTTGCCACAGCAGACAATTGTGATATTGCAAAGGGAGGATAAGGTAATCACATGGGAAAGGAACCCAGGAGAGGGGAAGAACACACAGATGCAGAATTGTTTCCAGATGCCAAGCAATGGTTTTCAGAATTTCACACACGAGAGTCAGGAGCTCATAAAAATAAAAAAAGTGAACTGGAAAATTTCACCTGCTAAGTCCTGAGTTCAGGGAAGGGCTCTATGCACACCACTCCCATTGAGGGGGCCATGCAGGCAGCCACAGAAATTGAGGCAGGTGGACAGAGCACCCACAAAAGACTTCAATCAAAAGAAAGGACTTGGGGCTCCCCTCCACTGCTTCAGGCAATCACAAAGAGAAATGCAGCACCGTATGCTCAGATCTCTGCAGGTATATAAATGAGGAAATGATTTTCAAGATATTTGGCTCTGTTTTTTGTGTTGTTTTAACCTTACTTGTTTATTATTCACTTGGGATAAATCAGTATTTATTTAAATTGAAGATTTACTATTCCCTCTTAAAACACCACAGAACAGACGGAGGGATGGAGAGAGAGGAGTACTAGTTTTGTACGCCAGCTACATACTTGCCTTGATTCATGAATACTAGACTTCTGCAAGGGTAAGCAAGGAATGGACCCATTTTCGCAGCATGTACAGCTCACATGCAATGATTTATTACGTTAAAGTAATCACTGACACACAGTTCAGATTTATCTTCTGGGGAATGACCTTTTTAAATTTCACATGGGAGCCTTTGTGGTGGCTACTCTCACAATAAATTCACTCAAATAAACAGATGCAAATCTTCTAAAGTGCAATCAGAGTAGGGCAGGGAAAATTGAGCAACAAATGGAATCCTCCAAATCCCTCAACAACTATCATCCTCAGTTGGAAATAAAGATGTTCAATACTTGGAAGATCTGAACCCTTGAGCTGGAAGTCATAGAAGAGAGAATAAAGTATGTCACATAATGAGATGCCCAATCTAGGAACTTTAAAAAAAAGAAAAAGAAAATAGACAATGGCCTATTCTGTAACTGCTGTTCTTCAAGCCATGTTGCACATGTCCACTGAACTTCAGGTGTGTGCATGCTCAACATAGTTAGCAGAGATTTTTTCTAGCTGCAGTACCTGTTAAATGCAGTACCTCGAAGTCGCAATACTCCAACAAAAAAAACTTCAAAAATTGACTCCAACAAGAAACTGCAGAATTGGAATTAATTTGCAAATTGGACAGCATTAAATTAGGCTTGAATAAAGACTGGGAGTGGATGGGTCATTACACAAAGTAAAAACTATTTCCCCACGCTAATTTTTCCCCTACTGTTACTCACACTTTCTTGTCAACTGTTGGAAATGGGCCATTCTGATTATTACTACAAAGTTTTTTTTTCCCTCCTACTGATAATAGCCCATCTTAGTTGATTACTTGTTATAGCTGGTATGGCAACACCCATTTTCTCATGTCCTCTGTGCATATACATCTTCCTACTGTATGTTCCACTGCATGCATCCAATGAAGTGGGTTTTAGCCCA
>NW_027424795.1:4937-7767 GCF_003597395.2 Chelonoidis abingdonii
CCCCGATGACCAACGACTGACACATCAAACTCTTTGTATCACCTTTCTTTAATATTTTCTAATAAACATTTAAATCTGAACTGCAGTATCCAGTGGGGTGAGAAAAACTGCTTCACCTAGATGTTGCCCAGTCTAAAAGGGTTGAGAGTTTAGACTGCGTGCTTATATTTTATTTCTTTTGGTAACTAACTCTGACTTTTTGCCTATCACTTAATATCGCTTAAAATCTATCTTATGGAGTCAATAAATTTGTTTGACTGTTTATCTTTACCAGTGAGTTTGTATGAAATCTGTGGCAAATCTGCTCAGGTTTTGCAAAGGCTCGTGTATGTCCACTTTCCGTTGATGAAGTGGTGAACCAATTAATAAATCTGCATTGCTCATCTTGAGTAGTGCAAGGCGATATATTCCTGTGGTAGTGCTGGGAGGATTCAGACGGTTCCTTTCTCTGTGTGATTCGTGAGTGGCTCTGGGAGCATTCATGCAATCTAGCTGTGTGTAGGGCTCCACATGCAGTTGTGCTGAGTGATCACAGCGCCTGGAGGGGGTTGCTGCTGGTCACTAGCAAAGCGTTGTGAGAGAGAGCCCAGGCTGGAAAGAGTTCAGGGGGCACAGCGGTCTCACAATCCCAGGCTGCACCCTGGAGATCCCATCACAGCCTGCCCAAGGAGGAGGCATCTGGCCCTGTTTGCATACCCAAGGCCTGGCTGGATAGGGAAGAGGCCCCTTTGTCAGCTGAGATTTTTTCAAACTGAGCAGGTCAAGCAGGAGCCAAGAGAAAGCTGGGGTGAGGTGGAGCAGCTGTGTCACTGGCTCTGATTGAGCACGGGGTGGTGCTGTGCTCCAGGAATGTCATTGCTGGGGTGAGGGAGGGTTATTTGGGATATCTGGGCCATGCAAACTGTCCCATGGCACCATGGTAGTCCCAGCCCAGCAGACTGAATTTTAGCTAGGGGGTGTGGGGATGGAGTCTGCATGGCTAATGGAGTAAAGCCACTGTCCATATGGAGGACAGTTCTGTCTGGATGGCTCGGGGGATCCTGGCCCCCATGGGTAATGGCCATTCCCTGGTGGTTTCCTACATGACGCGTACCAGTGGGTCCATCCTAGGTCTTGCTTGGGGAGGGGACCAGGTACAGGGTGAAAGGGAGGATTAGGCCTTTGTCTTGGTCTGACTAGAGCTGGAGGGATCCTGCCAGTGCAGCGTTTGGGAACCTCCTCAGCTCAGCCATCTTCTTACTCCTCAGGAGTCACTGCTTGCTGATATTTAGGCACCAGGTTTGTGTCCATACAGACATTCAGTGAGTGGCTGTTTGCCTTGGTTCAGCTGTGAACTGGAGTCTTGTGTGCCAGCACGAGTATTTGCTGTTTGTTATTCAGTCTTTGCTACTCATCAGTCACCGAGTGCTGTGCTCTGTTTTCCTGTTTAAGAAGTTTCACTCCATCCAGTCAGGAATCACAAATAGTCCCATATGGCTCAAGCACCCAGTCATACACCCCACTAACAAAGGGGATAGTCTGCAAGCTAATATTTGTGGACAGAAACTACTTAGCCAATGCATTTAAAGAACTCAGGCTCAGGCTCAGCCCCAAAAGGTTCACAACATTCCAGATACTGACACTGGTCTCTTAAGCCTTTGGTGACCTGGTCCTGGCTACCTGTGAAATCCCTTTTCTACCCTGTGGCATCTTCATAACAAAGGATCAGCCGGTTGGTCTCCTTCACTGGCCCAGTTTGAACATTTGAGTGCAGGGCTGTGTGCATTTTTGGGGCAGGGCCCTCTGCTCTAGAACTCATCTCCAGGTTGTGCTCTCGGAGTGCGGTGACTGACACTGTGTGGCCAAGATCCTATCTCTGCGCTCGGGCTTTTGGCCACGGAGGTGCTAGTGGGGCATGACTAGCTCTGTCCTGGAGCTAGCAGTTGAGCCTATTGTTTAGTGGACGCTTGTCGAGTGGCTGTCTGTTTTAAAACAAACCGGGGTCCCCTAAAATAAGTGATGAGTAAATACAAATAAAATGAATATGCCACAGCTTTCCCTTCTGCCCCAAAGGATCATTCTTGGTGGCTTCTTCTTGTAAGCTCTGCAGAAGCTCTCAGTGTGTTCCCTGATTCCAGTGTCTACATGTGAGATGCTAACGTCCAGCAGGTCAATGCTGTGAAGTGCTTCTGAGAAGAAAGTATGCAATATTTGAGGCAGGAATTTCAGTCGATGTTCTGGGCCTTTCCTTCCTCAAACCACCATGAATTTCCACCCCATCTCCCTGCTTAGTTCTGGATTGCTTCATTACAATGATAAGAAAATCTGAGAAGCCCCTAGGTTGGTGTCCTGGTGGGACATCTCCAGCTGTTCCCTTTAGCAATACGAGTTGGCCATCTTCCAGTCTGGAGGGATTTCTTCTGAAGTGAGCGAGGCTGTAAAAAATACAAGCATCTGGCACAGATTATCCAATTCCTATCCTTCTTTCATTTAGTCGTCAGGGATCTCTGTCATCTGTGCCTCCTGGCTTATCAACTTGAAGAGCTTCTAACCCTTTTAATAACCATTTGGGATGTAATCTGTACACTCTGCACTCCCTCATCTTCTGCCCTACTCAATCTGATTTCTGATTTAGGCAAATGCCCTAGTCTGCAAGCGAATTGTCTAGTGTTTCTGAGCCACCAACTGAAAAGTGCAATGTCAAACTGATCCCCTTAACATGTGGGTAGAAGGGGAAAGGAACAAACTGCTGGATACTTGTGTGGCTCTCTGCCATTTGCTGCCTTGCTTCTGATAATTCACTCATCCTCTTTGGCAGGGATTTGTGTGTGTGTGTGTGTGTGTGTGTGGT
>NW_027424796.1:1767-5081 GCF_003597395.2 Chelonoidis abingdonii
CCCCTCTATCCAGGCAGGAACTGACAGCATCCCTCATCCAGCTCTGGATCTGCAGCCACCGTGACTGGACACAATGTAAGCTCAGGTTGCATATGTATCATATAAAGGGTTGCTTTTGATAGAACAAGGTCTGTAATTACACTATTGTTACACAGCTGGTACAAGGTAATTACAGTCTTGTTCTGCTTCTAGATGCTAAAGTCAAGTAACTGGAATTTTAACTATGTGGTATATTTCTTAATATGTTCCAATAGTTTCTAACTTTGCACCTTCCTCTGCATGACACACGTACCTAGTATGAAACCCTGCTACCCACAGGTTCACTGCAGGGCTCTGATTCACCAGTCCCATCCAGGCAGAGTCCTCGTATCCTGGGCAATGCTCTGGTATATGGGTGCTGCAGCAGCCCCACATGCTCTGTGTGGGGGTGAGAAGTTTGTCTCTGGAGATGCTCCTCCTGAAATACCACACTGAGGCCAGGTCCACACTACAGGGTTAGGTCGATATAAGGCAGCGTATGTGGGCTGAACTCTTTAAGTGTCTACACTAAAATGTAGCTCCCACCGACGTAACTCACACACTACACCGACTTAATAACTCCACCTCCATGAGAGGTGCTGTGCTTAGGTCGATGTAGTTAAGCTGACACTGTGTCTGTGTAGACAATGTTACTTGCATCGCTCACAGCTGGACCAGGGAGCTCCAGCTGTGAGTCCCACATGGAGCTGACAGCTTGGGCTGTCAGCCTCAGGGCCGAAGGGGTGGTGGTGCTGCAGTTGTCAGTCCCCTACACAGTTAGGTCATCGAAAACGTTCCTAGTGAAGACATGCCCCACGGACAGAAGGAGCGTAGTGTGAGCATGAAATACTGCTTCAATTACTACAGTGGCTGTACGGCAACTTAAGTCCACTTAATTTTGTAGTGCAGACTTGCCCTGAGTCGCCAAGGGACTTGCCCCTGGACTACAACAGCTATAGTGGCAGAACTTCAGACCTCAGTTTCCAAGATTACTGAAGGCCTAGGGCAGAGATCGAATGGGCTAACAACACTACCTGAACCCACCATAAGCTAGAAGTCGGAGACAAGGTTTGGTTTGACTTTCACTTTGGGCTGTGTTTGGAGACTGAGAGAGAAGCGTCACAGCCAGGGAGGCCCCTTCTCCCCTCCACATTCCTACTCCAGGGTCCTTTGGGGATTTCTAAGACACTGAACAAGGTCATCTCAGCAGAGGCCAGAAACCTAGGAGACTGAGGAGAGTCACAGTCAGGCTAGCAAGGGCCCAGCCTAACTCCACATCCCTTTAGCTATGATCAAACTGTCCCCTTCTCCCATGCTGAACACTGGTGGTGATGATCCTTCCCCCCTTCACAGGGCAATGCAAGTCATTAATATCTGTAAAGTCCTTCGAGGTATGGGTAGGAGGCACTGGAGCTTTTTGACTTTTATTATCCTGATCCCTTTCCCCATTGACCCCCTGTCCTGCCTCCCCCAGGCCTAATCAAGCCCCACTTACTGTTTTATTCTTCTGGGGACTATGGTTGCTATTTTATTTTTTGTGCTCTGACAGACACTCCTTTCTAAGAGATTTGTATTCAGTATTTTCCCGAGGGACAAGCCCTCTGTGCTCACTGCACTGGGAGGGGTTTCCTTGGGTGGAGGTACCAGGTGCCCTTGTGGGTGAACCTAGGACCTATAACCCTGAGGAGAAAAGGGAGAAGGCTGCAGCCACACCTCAGGGCTGGGTTACATCTCAATCCAAGCCAAGCCTGCCTGTTATCCTCATCTACCCCTCCAGTCACAGCTTCTGTCAAGCAAAAATAAAACCATAGCACAGCTGCTGTCTTTAGCACCCTAGTGAAGTAACTGCTGAAGTTTCAGGAAGCTGTTGGCTTGTGGCTGCTTTCTTTGCCCTAAGCACCAGATCTCATTTGCTTCACGGAAGAGTGAACATACCTGTCTCCCAAGCCCCGGCACCCTCCTGCACATACAGCTCCGCTGATACCCCTCCATTCTAGCATGCAGTTCTCATGCCTTGGGCTTCTTGCACAGCTCTGCCAGCCCACCCCAACAGGGAGAAACTACCAGTGCAGAATGTGGAGTCTCTGCTGCAGAGACTGGCAGAGACAGAAATGTGCCCAGATGGGTGGCAGTTTGGTGAGACCCATAACACAGTGCTTCAGCATGAAAGATACCAAACTCTGTGAGCTCAGACAGGCTCTGAAGTCTGGTTTGTAGAGGTACAAAGCTGCTGCACTAGCCACTCTTCCACCCTGCCACTGAGCCTTTGACTGATGATTCCCCATCAGATATTCCCGCCATGATTTCTTACATGTCCCAGCCCTTCTCTGGATACCAGTTGCTTAGCCTCACCTGGTGCCTTATTGCACACAAGGGGCTCCCATATCTGTGCCAATTGACAAACAAACTAATAACCCAGAGTGCTCTGCAGAGGAAAAGAGTAATTATTACCTCTGTGCTTCCAGACCTAGGAGGGGATCGTTTAGTGCAATTATAAACTAATTCTCTATAATAGGACACTGAAGTACTGTGAAAAACTGGAGTTTTAGCAGCCCCCACTAGGGCTCTGGGCTAATTATGACTGATCCATGTTGGCATGTTTGCACTCGAGCACTGTATGTAACCCAGGCTAATGGGCGGAGAAAGGGGGCATGGCAGGGAAAGCATGCGACTTGCCCTGCACCTCAGAGACTCGGCCAGTGGCTGGGTAACCAGGGGCGGCTCCAAGGCCCAGAACGCCAAGCGCGTGCTTGGGGCGGCAAGCCACGGGGGGCGTTCTGCCGGCGCCGTGAGGGCGGCAGGCAGGCTGCCCTCAGCAGCTTGCCTGCAGAGGCTCCGCTGGTCCCGTGGCTTCGGCGGACCTCCCACAGGTGTGCTTATGGAGGGTCCGCCGAAGCCGTGGGACCAGTGGACCATTCGCAGGCACGCCGTGGAAGGCAACCTGCCTGCTGTGCCTGGGGCGGCAGAATTCCTAGAGCAACCCCTGTGGGTAACAGCTCCTGTGGGGAAACACAGACAGCCCACTGAGCTCCTTTCATGAGAGACTCCACGAAATACCCCAGTCCTGAACTTTTATCTTGCAATCCCCATCCGAACCTGTGGATACCGGACTTGGGAGTGAGCTGAGCCTAACAGAGAAGAAAAGTCACTTGTGGGTAAGGCCCTGCACTGGGACTCAGGAGACCTGGGTGCAGTTTGCCTTTGCCATAGACTCCCTGTGTGGCCTTGGGCTAAGCTTCTCTGTGCTTTAGCGGGAATGTGCTAATAAAGTTTGCGGATGACACGAAGCTGGGGGG
>NW_027424797.1:0-1393 GCF_003597395.2 Chelonoidis abingdonii
GCCCCACAGGGACCCTATTGACCCAGGATGGCCGAATCTGGCCCAAAGCCTTCTGGGTAATGGCTGGAGGGGCTTTATCTGGGGTGACTGACAGCAGCCTCTGGCCAATAGGGGCCAGGCTTGGGGCCCAATCCAGCAACCGCTGGAGTCAAGAGAAACCTTCCCCATGACGGCAATGGGGTTTGGATCAGCCCCATGGGCCCTGCTGCCCCCTGACAAGGGCTGACCCCCATTCCCAGCCCCACAGGGCAGCAGCCCTGTCCCCTGCTGCCCCCTAACAAGGGGTGACCCCCATTCCCAGCCCCACGGGGCAGCAGCCCTCTCCCTGGATAGGTGCCCCCCTAAGCCCAGCACAGGAGTGTGGAGAAGTGGGGAGCCCAAGGGGCCGGCTCCCTGATGAGTCTCTAGCAGGTTGACTCAGCACAATTACGGGGCCAGTGGTCTGAGTACAGCAGCTGGCACCAATGGGCACGGAGCAGGGACGCTCGGGGCAGCGCAGAGGGGGTGTGCGAGTGGGTCCCACAAAGGCACCTGGGGGATTCAGGAGCCCCAGCTCCTCCCCGCGTTTACCTGGAAGGCAAAGAGGGTCAGTTACGAGGAGCCCTGGGCCCTGACGTGAGGCTGGCACGGATTGGGGCCACTCCTCAGCACCCCCATAGAGCCTCCCATTAAAACAGGTGGTCCTGTCCGGGCAGGCACAATGGGTGGGGGGTCTCCCAAGGGGGTGCTGGGTGGGGGAGGGGCTCTGGGTGTGGCTGGGGGGGTCACAGCAGGTGGGGGTATCTCCCGAGGGGGTGCTGGATGGAGGAGGGGCTGTGCTGGCTGGGGGGGCACAGCGGGTGAGGGGGGTCTCCCCAGGGGTTGCTGGGTGGGCCCAGGGGCTGCAGGTGCAGCAGGTGCCATTCCCAGGCTGCAGCAGCTACTCACAAGGGGCCCCGCGGGTTGCGGGCAGCATTCATCTTCATCCCCTTGATGATGAGGATGGTGCCCGCGATGATGCCGATGATGCCCATGGCCAGGCCCAGGGCGCACACCAGGGTCTCTGTGGTCTCGGGGATGGGGGTGGGCACCTGGGCTTCTGGAGAGAGGGACAGGGCATGGAGTGAGGGGAGGTGTTCCTGCCCCTGCTGGGATAGAACCCAGGAGTCCTGGCTCCCAGCCCCCCCTGCTCTAATCCACCAGCACCCACACCCCTTCCAGAGCCAGCGAAAGAACCCAGGCATCCTGGCTCCCAGCCCTGTGCCCAGCAGGATCCCCGGGCGCCCCGGTCTCACCCCAGTGCTTCGTGAAGGGCTCGGGCAGCCCCCCGTGCTCCACCCGGCAGTCGTAGAAGTCGCCCTGGCTGGGGAGGAAGGGCAGGTAGGAGAACTTGCGGAAGGAGTTGTCCGGGCGG
>NW_027424797.1:23987-40624 GCF_003597395.2 Chelonoidis abingdonii
GCAGGCTCAGCACTGCCGCGAGGGTCTGTCTGTCCCCAGTGTGGACGCAGTGCCACTAGTGGGGGTTTGTCCCTGGTGTGGGGACAGCACCTCCCCGCACAGCACTCGTCCTGTCCATAGACACCTGCAGCACGGCTGTGTGCACAGCGGGGGCTTGGCCGGCCCAGCTCTGCACTGGGGCGGGGGGTCACCCCCTGATCCTAAGAGCTCTTCCCTGCAGGGGTCACATGCTGACCCACGGATCTCAGCACAGATCTTTGCCAGGATAAGCATTAAGTGCAGGCCAGGGCACAGACAGGTAACAAGGGAATTCTCCATGGGACACTGGGGCACAGGGCCTTTCCCTCTAGGGGATGTGGCCCCAAGGCAGGGACTGGCTGGCCCAGAGGTGTGGGATGGGACACAGGCTCTGTCCCAGAAGCTGCCGGCTCCGATCTGCTGTTAGTGACCAAACTCCCTCCCCCCAGCCCATCTGTTCTGGGCCGTGTGCAGAAGGTTGGTCCCTGTCCCCTGCCCAACTCCCCTCTCCCCCCACTAATGCACTGGGTGGTCACACTGCGCCTGGCAGGGGGTCTGGGGACTGGAGAGGCCAGAGAGGGTTATGGTTAGGGTTAGTTTGGGGGCTGGCCTGCGACCCAGGAGCCCTGGGATCATTCCCGGCCCTGCCATAGACTGTGTGTGACCCTGGGCCAGTCACTGACTCCTCTGGGCCTCCCCCACAGCTGGGCCCTGGGGACACTGGTCCGGCCCTGCCCCACAGGGTGGGGGGTGAATGCAGCAGAGAGGGGGAGGGGCTCAGAGACTGGGGAGCCTGAAAAGCCCCTTAGGGAGATCAATGGTGGGAGCAGCTGGGAGGCCGAGCTGTGCCTGACCCATGGAGACTGAGCCCCTGCTCTGGTGGGGTGCCTGGGGGGCAGGGCTCAGACCTACCAACAGGGCCAGCACCAGCCCAGCAAGCAGGGGTTTGGGGCGGCCAATGGAGAGGGACGGTACGTCCGGCTCTTCAGCAGCAGAATTACCGCTGAAGAAGAAAGCGGCAGTGGACCTACTGCCGGGTGCCGCTTGCGATTGCAGCTTTTTTTTTTTTTCCTCCACCACTTGGGGTGGCAAAAACCCTGGAGTCTGTCCTGCGCACCAAGGTGGGGGACGGGGGAGCTCAGAACTTCTCCCTGTGGGGCCAGCCCCAAACCGTCCCCTGGGGCTAAATATACCCAGACAAACCAGAGACACCTCCCCACACCCATCCTGCCACATCCAGCAGCAGAGGGTTGAGGCACCAGGGGAAGGGGATGGAGGGTCCCAGGGCTGTTGCTGGGGGCCCTGCTCTGGTGGGGGCTGGTCCCTGGGCCGGCCCTGCTCTCCAGCTGCCCCAGGGCCATGGCAGGCACCAGGCGAGTCCTGCAGCCCGACCCCAGGCCCTGCTCTGCCCCCTGCGAGGGAGAAGTAGGGAACCGAGCCCTGCTGGGGCCGGCTCTGCCTGGCGACTGATGATGCTGCCCAGCCCCGATGCTGCCTGGCCCATGGGCTGGGGGGTGCCCAATCCCCGGGGCCGTGGGCAGCGTCCCGGGGCTGGTGCTCAGAGCTGGGCAGAGAAGGTCTCAGTCTGGGGGGTCCCAATTACTTTCCAGGTCTCTCCCTCCTGAGCAGCGATGGGGGCAGGTTGGATCCTGGGGGCTGGGAGCCACTGGGCTGGGGCTCTGCTAGTGACACTGACGGTGCTGAGAACCCACCTGGCTCATTGCATGGAGCTCCCAAGTGAGTAGAGACCCCAGCGCCTTGGGGAGCCTCATCCTGGGCAGCACTGGGTGTATCCAGGGGGGTCAGACCTCAGCGCCTTGGAGAGCCCCGTCCTGGGCAGATGCTGGGTGTATCTGGGGGGGAGGTCAGACCCCGGTACCCTGGGGAGCCCCGTCCTGGGCAGCGCCGGGTGTATCCAGGGGGGTCAGACCTCAGCGCCTTGGAGAGCCCCGTCCTGGGCAGATGCTGGGTGTGTCTGGGGGGGGAGGTCAGACCCCGGTACCCTGGGGAGCCCCGTCCTGGGCAGCGCCGGGTGTATCCGGGGGGGTCAGACCCCAGTGCCCCGGGGAGCCCCGTCCTGGGCAGCGCTGGGTATATTGGGGGTGGGACTCTGGGGGCGGGACCCCAGCGCCCCTGGGCAGCGCCGGGTGTATCCGGGGGCAGGGGCAGCAGGTTTGTATAATTTTTGGCAGTGCCTAGAACGGGTCCGGGTCCGAGTCCCACCTCCCCTCACACCTGCCTTGTGAGCCAATCTATATTGTTTTAAATAATGTAAAACTGGACTGGAAACAATAAGCGTTTACAGTTTCCCTCTATTGCACAATATCACTATTGTAAGAAAACTTTTTAAACTGAATATCAACTTAATACTCTTCTGAATACAGAAACAACCCAGCACTCTCGGCTCAATAACCCTCCGGAGCAAACACTTTCTAAAATTAAAACCAAATGGAGCCCCTTCTTTTGCGATATTCTTCAGGAGGCAGCCAACACTTTTCGTCCTTGTTCGGGGGGGATGGGGCTGCTCCTCGCCCAGCCTGCGGCAGGGGTGGTGACTGCTGATGGGGCGGGAGTGGGGGCAGGGTATCATGACCCTCCCCAAGCCCCAGCTGCTCACGTGCAGGAAGCCCCCTCATCTCCCTTCTGCTGGGTGCCGGGGGCGGGGGTGGAGCTGCCGTCACGTGAGCACCTCCTCCCCTGCTGCTGCCCCTCACCCTCAGTGGGGTTGGGGGGTGGAGCAGGAATGGTGACTGCGGGGGGGGCAGGGTGTCATGAGTCCGACGCTTCCCAAGCCCCAGCTGCTGGGGTCCAGACTCCAGGAAGCCCCCCCGAGTCGGAGTTGTCTCCTGGTGGGTGTCGGGGGAGGGGGATCACATGTGCCCCTCCTCCCTCTGCAGGCTCAGCAGCCGTAGCCCGGCGGCCAGTGAGCGAGCGCAGCGCAGCGTGGCGGGGCAGCTGCCCAGGATGCAGGCAGGGACGCTTGGGGGAGAGACGGGGCAGCAGGCAGGGCCTGGGGATGCTTTGGGGGAGGCATGTGCGGGCGGTGGGAGAGACCTGGCCCTGAACATTGCTGGAGCATGGGCACCATGGACCCATATAAGTCGCCACCCCTGTCCGGGGGGGTGGGACCCCAGCACCCCGGGGAGCCCCGTCCTGGGCAGCGCTGGGTGTATCTGGGGGGGGTCAGACCCCAGCGCCCCGGGGAGCCCTGTCCTGGGCAGCGCTGCGTGTATCCGGGGGGGTCAGACCCCAGCGCCCCGGGGAGCCCCATCCTTGACAGCGCTGGGTGTATCCGGGGGGGTCAGACCCCAGCGCCCCGGGGAGCCCTGTCCTGGGCAGGGGCCGAATGTATCCGGGGGGGGTCGGACCCCAGCGCCCCGGGGAGCCCCATCCTGGGCAGCGCTGGGTGTATCCAGGGGGGTCAGACCCCAGCGCCCCGGGGAGCCCCGTCCTGGGCAGTGCTGGGTGTATCCGGGGGGCTTGGACCCCAGCGCCCCGGGGAGCCCCGTCCTGCCTGTCCCGGTGTCCCCGCCTCCGCCCAGTTTCTCCCCCTCCCCGTCTCTGCGCTGCGGCCCCTGCGGTCTGTGCCGCAGTTACGGACATGCCGGGACCCGGGGGCGGGTCCCTGAGCCCAGCCCGTGTCCCCCCGCAGGGCGGGTCGTGATCCAGGCGAAGTTCGGCTGTCACTTCACCAACGGCACCGAGCGGGTCCGGTTCCTGCACCGACACATCTACAACCGGCAGCAGATCGCGCACTTCGACAGCGACCTGGGGGTGTATGTGGGGGACACGGAGCTGGGGCGGCCCGACGCCGAGTACTGGAACAAGGACCCGGCGATCCTGGCGGACAGGCGGGCTTTGGTGGACACGTTCTGCCGGCACAACTACGGGACGGCGCAGGTGGGGAAGGTGGTCGGCCGCACAGGTGAGCGGGGGGCGGGGCCAGGAGCGGGGGCGGGGCTCCGAGGGGGCGGGGGGGGCAGTCCCCTGGGCTGAGACCTCATCCCATCCTGCCTGGCCCTGAGCATCAGACAGTCCCTGGGCTCTGTCCCCATGGGGGTGACAGACACAACTCCCTCAGCCCCTTTCTGCTGGATCCTGCCTGGGACAATGGGGGGGCAGCAGAGAACCAGCCCCACCCCGGGCAGTGAGGGGGGAATGGGGGTGGCTGGGGAATCGGACTCACACACCACCGTGGGGAGCCCTGTCTGTCCTGGGCATGTACAGGGGAATGGGACCCACACATCCAGGGTGCCCTGCCCCAGGCAGCTGCCAGGTGTATCAGGGGGTTGGATGCCCTGTCCTGGAAAGGTGCCGTGTGTATGGTTGGGGGGATTGGACTCCACACACCCTGGAGAGCATCGCCCTAGGCAGGTACTGGGCATATGGCGGGGGGGGATATTTCCCGGGGGGGGGCACCTGTTCTCTCTCTGAGCCCCCCTCCATCTCTGGATCCTTCTCCAGCTTTGCTCTCTCTCTCTCTCACCCCAGTTCAGCCAAGGTGAAAGTTTTCCCCCATGAAATCGGAGTCCCAGCCCCACTCTCACCTGCTGGTTTGCTCCGTGACGGGGTTTTACCCTCGGGATCGAGATCAAGTGGCTGAAGAACGGGCATGGAGCAGACGCAGCCAGGGTTGGTGTCCACGGAGCTGCTCCAGAACGGAGACTGGGACCTTCCAGATCCTGGTGATGCTGGGAGATGAGCCCCCGGCGCGGGGACGTCTACACGTGCCAGGTGGAGCACATCAGCCTGCGGGGCCCCCTCACCGTGCACTGGGGTAAGAGTGCTGGGTCACCCAGCCCCCCCACGAATACCAGCCCAAGCCAAAGACTCAAGCGCTGTCTACTGTAGCCTTTTGTTCTGCTTCATGTTAAATTATGTTCCAGTGGGTTCAGCTCTGGGCTCCAGCCTCAAGTTCAACAACGTTATCTCTGTCTTTGTTCTGGATTTAGAGCCCATAAGGGGACCATAGCCACCTAACACGTACACGAGCGTCTGTCTTTTAGCAGTTTTATTAGGGTTACCAACAAAGGTTCTAAATGTCACAGCACATACAACCCCTAAAGATAAGTACCACATACTAGTCACATCCTCCTAGAGATGGTGTTAGTCTGTTGCCCTCTCATGGATTGACCATCAATATACGGGAGTGGTTCCTGGTGGAGTTTTCCGTAGAAAGCTCCATTTTCCTGCTCAGAGCACTTAGAAGTATTTGATAACTTTAGTTTTATTTAAAACTTTAATTTCACTTCCTGGTTTTTATACTCAGTGTGCGGAGTTGAAATCCAGGGTGCTACGTTAGTTGGTCCTGCAATGGGTTGAGGTGGGGTTTGCTGACTGTTCAATATCATGGAATTCATTTGCTGCTGTATTTCTTACACTTCAACGCTCATGAGAATTTAGGTTCGGGGTAAAGTGCTGATCATGTCCACGCTGGGAGCACTCTTCCAGAAGTGCTGAACTCATTATCTAAAGCTTATCGTTATATTCAAACCCAACAGGTGCCAACGGTAGAAAACCGTTTTGCTTTGGGATTTACAGATTAATTAGATTAGGCATTTTGGTTACAACAGCTGTAACAGCTGGAGACACTTCATTTTATTTTTGACCATCAGTACATGCATCTGAAGAAGTGGGGGGTTTTATGCACATAAGCTTATGCCCAAATCAATCTGTTAGTCTTTAAGATGCCACCGGACTCCTTGCTGTTTTTGTGGATACAGACTAACACGGCTACCCCCTGTTAAGATGCTATGATCCATCTGGTTTTTGTACTGGCCAAATTGGAGAATTGCACATGGAAGTACACGCACAAATGATTTCCTGTTGCAGCAGAGATTCAATGGTTTTAGCAGTATAAGGTTTGGCCTAATTTGGAAAAGGACACTGCTTTTATAGGGGGAATTTTCTTCTACAATTTGAACAGTTACATCCATATTTTTACATGTATGCTTGTGTTTAGCAAAAGCATCAACCCTACTCACAATTTCTAGAGCACTTGTATGAGCCCAAATCTATTGACCTGGGTTGGAGGTGTCTGTTCTCCCTGTCTCACAGCACAAGGACAAGGACACACTTAGTGGAATGGAAAGGGGCAAATTCACACCCGGTAAAAGGAAGGACGTTTCCCACACACTGTGTAATTAGCCTGTGGAACTCACTGCCACAGGGTGTCACTGAGCCCAAGAACTGAGCAAGGTTCATACAGAGACTGGCTATTTCTGTGGCTCACAGGAGCATCCAGGGCTAGACTGGTTCATGCTGACAATGGGCAGGAATATCAAACCTCGCGCTGCAGGGCCTGAGCTGAGCTCTGAGATCACAGAACAGGAGGAGCCCTGACGTGGTGCAGAGTGTCCCACAGCTGCTCCTGCAGGCCCTGGCCCCTGGCTCTGCCCCGGCTGGAACCGGTCACTGGTGTGGATGAGAGCCCGGCCCAGAGGCCCCTGGCTCTGCCCTGGCTGGCGCTGGTCACTGGCGTGGACGGGAGCCCGACCCGGAAGCCCCTGGCTCTGACCCAACCCCGGTGCTGGTCACTGACGCAGACGGGAGCCCGGCCCGGAGGCCCCTGGCTCTGACCCAGCCGGCGCCGGTCACTGGCACGGACGGGAGCTTGGCCCGGGGGCCCCTGGCTCTGCCCCGGCCTGCGCTGGTCACTGGTGCAGATGGGAACCCAGCCCAGACGCCCCTGGCTCTGCCCCGGCCGGCGCTGGTCACTGGCGCGGATGGGAGCCCGGCCTCCCGGAGGCCCCTGGCTCTGACCCGGCCCGTTCCATGTCCCTGTTTCAGAGGCGCAGTCTGACTCCGCCAGGAGCAAGATGCTGACGGGGGTCGGGGGCTTCGTGCTGGGGCTGATCTTCCTGGCGCCCGGACTCCTCATCTACCTGAAGAATAAGAAAGGTGACGGCTCCGGGCGGGGGGCGGGGGGGGTCTGGGCACTGGGGGATGTGGGGCTGGGGGGCTCAGGGGAATCTGTGTCTTTTTCATTTTTTCTTTGACTGCATGCTCCCCCCCCACCTCCCCCGCAGGGGCTGCTCAGAGTCTGGCAGGGGCCTCCTGGCTTCTAGTCCCCTGGGGCTGGGGCTGGGTCAGACCCTCCCCGCTCCTAGGGCAGGGACAGAGCAGGGGCATGGGAGATCTCAGTGCGGGCCCCAGGGCCAGGCTGGGAGCTCCCACTTCTCTCCCCTCCCCCGGCCGAGCCCCGCAAGGTGGGACAGACCCCGACCCCTCGCAGTGCAGGGAGCTGCCCCTGCCCGGGGCTCAGAGCGTTTCCTCCCCTCCCCGGGGCAGGATCCTGGGTCAGGGATTTACAGTAATAACATGTGGGGGGTGGGGGGGGTAACCCAGGTCTGGAGGGGGCTGGGTTCCTAGTGAGGGCATTCCATGCCGTGGGGCAGGGGCTGGAGCTCTGACCCCCAGGAACCAGCTCCCCCTTCCCAGGGCTCTGACCATGTTTCTCTTTGTTTTTTCAGGGCGCCCTGTTCCCCAACCTGCAGGTAATTTCAATCCCCCTCCCCCGTTAAACTCCGCCTCCGCCCACACTGAGCACAGGCTGCCTGGGCGTCCGTCAGGGGGTCTGCTTCTGCCCCTCGGCCCATGACACCACACCAGGGTCAGCCCCTGGGCAGCTGGACAATGGGGCGTTGGCACCACGGAGGAGGAGACTGTGCAGCTCCCTTCGTCCCCGTTCAGGCCGATCCCTGAGCTGCTCCCGGGGCAGAGGGTCCTGGGTCCTGCCGAGCATCGCCCAGCCCTGCGGCTGCCGGCAGAGTCACTGGGGCACCCAGGGGCCTGGCAGAGAAAATCCCCCATCGGCCCGCTAGCCCCACAGCCAGGGGGCTGATTTCTCTCCCCTCTCCCTGCAGGGCTCCTGAGTTAGATCCTGGGCGTCAGATCCCCCGGCCGGCAGGAGTTTCCGTCCATCTCTCCAGCACCTCGCCCAGCCCAGAGAATGCAGAACCTGGGGCCGGTCCCTTCCTGTCCCGGTCTGCTCCCTGCGCTCTGTCCGGCTCCAGCCCGCACTGACTCCGCCTGGGGACCCCTCCCTGCCCCTCAGTCCCCGCAGGGCCTCGGGTGACCTCTCCTGCGTTAACCCTTTCCCTGCCCCAGCCCAGCCCCATGTCCCCTCTCACTGACCCCGCTGCCCTCGGGGAACTCGGTCAGCATCTACCCCATGATGGTGCTCCTGACAAAGTAAATCACCCGCTACATCAACTTAATAATTCCACCTCCACAAGAGGTGTAGCACTTAAGTCGACATAGTTACCGACGCAGTGTCATGGGGCTGGGGGGGGCGCAGGGGAATCCAGGCCTGGCTGCAGGCTCCCCTCTTCCCCCCGCCACAGTGGGGGGCTGCTCAGAGTCTGGCAGGGGCCTCCCAGCTTCTCCTCTCCTGGGCCAGGGGCTGGGTCAGACCGTCCCCCTCCTCGAACAGGGGCAGAGCAGGGGCCATGGGGAGATCTCAGTGTGGGGCCCTGGGGCCAGGCTGGGAGCTCCCACTCTCCCCTCCCCCGTCTGAGCCCCTGGGATGGGACAGACCCCAACCCCTCGCAGTGCAGGGAGCTGCCCCTGCCTCAGGGCTCAGAGCGTTTCCGTCCCCTCCCCCAGGCAGGGACTTTGGGTCAGGGATTTACAGCAATAACAGGGCGGGGGAACCCAGGTCTGGGGGCTGGAGGGGGGCTGGGTTCCTAGTGGGGGGCGTTCCATGCCGTGAGGCAGGGGCTGGAGCTCTGACCCCCAGGAACCGGCTTCCTCCACCCAGGGCTCTGACCACGTTTCTCTTTGTTTTTCAGGGCACCCTGTTCCCCAACCTGCAGGTAATTTCAATCCCCCTCCCCTATTAAACTCCCCTCCCCCCACACTGAGCACAGGCTCCTTGGGGCGCCCGTGGGGTGGCTGGTTCTGCCCCTCAGCCCGTGACACCCTCCCGGTTCAAACCCTGGGGAGCTGGGCAATGGGGCGCTGGCCCTGCGGAGGAGCAGACTGCAGCTCCCTCGGTCCCCGTTCAGGCCGATCCCCGAGCTGCTCCTGGGGGCAGAGGGTCCTGGGTCCTGCCGAGCATCGTCCAGCCCTGCAGCTGCCGGGCAGAGTCACTGGGGCGCCCTGGGGCCTGGCAGAGAAAATCCCCCGTCCGTCCTGCTAGCCCCACGGCCAGGGGCTGATTTCTCTCCCCTCTCCCTGCAGGGCTCCTGAGTTAGATCCTGGGTGTCAGATCCCCCGGCTGGCAGGAGTTTCCATCCGTCCGTCTCTCCCAGCACCTCGCCCAGCCCGGAGAATGCAGAACCTGGGGCCGGTCCCTTCCTGTCCCCGTCTGCTCCCCGCACTCCTCCCAGCTTCAGCCCGCACTGCCCCCGCCTGGGGACCTGTCCCTGCCCCTCTGTCCCAGCAGGGCCCTGGGGCGACCTCTCCTGCGTTAACCCTTTCCCTGCCCCAGCGCAGTCCCATGTTCCCTCTCACTGACCCCACTGCCCTCGGGGAACCTTTGGGGGACGCTGCTCCGCAGCCTGGGGGAAGCCAGACTGAGGCCGGGCGCTGTTAGAACTGCTGCACCCTAATAAACCATCCCCAGCCCCCCACCCTGGCTCTGTGCTCACTGCTCCCCCAGGGCTGGGGGCTCTGGGCCTGCTGGGCTCTGGCTGGGGGGAGCGGGACACAGGGCACAGAGCAGCTGCCCTGGGGGAAGGGACTCCCCAGACACACCATGGGGCCACTCAGCGGCTGGAGAGATCAGGGTTGTGCTGGGGAGGAGCCTGGGCCGGGCCAGGTCTGACGGGAGAGAGAGGGCAGGACCCCAGTGGGGGGCTCTGGAGGTGGGGGTGACTCCTGGGGGAGGCTGTGGGTTCCCAGTCCCAGTTCCTTCCCCAGGGGTGGGGGCAGCAGGGAGGAGGCCGTGGGGAGCGGGAGCCCCAAGCCTCTTTCCCAGGGGAGAGGCAGCTGCAGAAGGGGAGATGCTCCCGTCCCCGTGGAGAGCCCAGGCTGCAGCCCAACAACATGGACACCTCGGCCTGGGGTCAGCGACAGGGCCAGGCTGTCAGTGAGCTGGGCTATGGGGTAGGGGAGCAGCTCACGGATGGGGCAGGGCAGTTATTATCCAGGGGTCCAAACCCCCCAGGGAGTCACAGCCCCATCCCCCCAGGGGCCCAGAGATTCACCAGCGACACCAGAGTCCCATCCCAGTCAGAGTCCCACATCCCACTTGGGGGCTTGACTGTGGGGTCCCAGCTATGGGGGACCTCACAACCTCTGGGGCAATATGTGGGCTGGGTGCTCACATTCCCCCTCCCCCCAGCCCAACCTGCTCTATCGCTGTCACCCTGCTCCAGGGCTGCAGGGGAGACGCCAGCACCTGCCCCTGCCCCCCCATGACCATTAACACTCTCCTGGCCCGTCCCCCCACTGCTCCCATTGGGTACTGGAGTCCTCATCACTTCCTGTCCCAAAGTGCCATGTGCTGTTTCCCAAGTGCCAGGCCCTACCCCAGAGGTGGCTGCATTTCTATGGGGGGAATTGGCCCCAGTGCTATCAGGTGCAATGACCCCTGGGATCCTGGGTGGCTCAGGGGGTCGGGGATGGGACAAGGGGCCTCTGCCCTTTGGGGCCTGGGGGCTCTGATCCAGCCTCAGAGCAGGGGACTGGCTGGCTTAGGGGGCCGGGCCCAGGACATGGGGCCTTGGCAGGCCAGGGCCATCAATCCGGTGTCAGCATGAAAGTCCCCGTGCAGTTGCCCACAGCCCAGTGGAGACGTTTCTCCGGCCCCATGACCCAGAAAGGGTTAACGCTCCACTTCGTTTCACACCCCGTCTGCTTGTGGGTGGACAGATGGACAGACTGACACCTGCTTTCCCCTCACCTCGTTTCACTTCCCCCCCCGGGATGGTTCTGAGCACCCCCACCTCAGCCCTGGGGCCCCAGCAGCATCCAGCACACTCCGCTTCCCAGCCCTCTCCGCCCAACTCTACCCAGCTCCCGGTGATGCCGGGTCGGCGCCGCGCTGCCACTGGCCGAGCCCCGGAGGCACTAACCCCGGCCCAGCATCTCTGCCTGTTTATGCGTCAGTGAGACACCAGGTCCCAAGAGTGGGCGTCATTTCGGTGCCAGGGACTTTCCACCCAAAACCCCCTGGGCCTGCAGCCTGACTGGCATCCGGGGGCTGGCCCAGCCCCACACCTGCACTGGAGAGGAATAAACTGCGGGTGAAATGCAGCCCGGTCGGTGTCCTCACCCCACGGTACAGAGGGGGACACTGAGGACCGGGACTTGTTAGAAACCACAGAGCTGGGAAAAAACCCAGGAGTCCTGGTTCCTAGCCTCCCCTGCTCTAACCCACCAGCCTCCACTCCCCTCCCAGAGCCGGGGAGAGAACCCAGGAGTCCTGGCTCCTAGCCCCCCCTGCTCTAACTCCCCAGCCCCCACTCCCCTCCCAGAGCTGGGGAGCGAACCCAGGAGTCCTGGTTCCCAGCCCCCCCTGCTCTAACCCACCACTCCCGTCCCAGACCCAGCATAGAACCCCTCCCCTCCCCTGCATGCTATAGACAAGCATGGGGGCTCTGTCCATCTGGGGTGCTGAGTCAGAAGAGTGGGGCTGGCACGGAACATGGGGTCCTGGCTGAGGATTGGGGTTTGGGGGTGCTCAGGCTCGGGGTGCAGACGGAGGGACAGGTTGTCGGTCACAGATACAGACACTCCTGCCCAGGCGGGAACCTATGCGGCCGGCTTCCCTGCAGGCAGGTTCTGGGTGGGGGGCTGGGGGGGTCTGTGGGACACATCCCCTCCCTCATGGTTGAGGCACTTTCCAAGAAATCCGGCCCATCCCCCGCTGGGCTGCGCTGAAGGACCGGAGGGGAGGGCGGGAGGGACTGGTGGCTCAGGGGGTCGGGGATGGGACACGGGTGCCTCTGCCCTTTGGGGGCTGGGGCTCTGAGCCTCAGGGCAGGGACTGGCTGGCTCAGGGGGCCCAGGCCAGGACATGGGGCCTTTGCAGTCCAGGGCCGTCAGTCCGGTGTCAGCGTGAAAGTCCCTCTGCAGTTGCCCACAGCCCAGTGGAGAGGTTTCTCCGGCCCCGCGACCCAGAAAGGGTTAACGCTCTACACCCGTTTCACACCCCGTCTGCTTGTGGGTGGACAGATGGACAGACTGACGTCTGCTTTCCTCTCACCTGGTTCACTCTCCCCCTTGAATGGCTCTGAGCCCCTCCAACCCCAGCTCCAGCCGCATCCAGCACACTCTGCTCCCCGGCCCTCTCCGCGCCCCGACTCTGCCCAGCGCCCGGTGATGCCGGTTGGCACCACTCTGCCACTGGCCGAGCCCTGGAGGCGCTAACCCCGGCCCAGCGTCTCCGCCTGTTTGTGCGTCAGTGAGACACCAGGTCCCAAGAGTGGGTGTCATTTTGGTGCCAGGGACTTTCCACCCAAAACCCCCCGGGCTGCAGCCTGGCTGGCACCCGGGGCTGGCGCAGCCCCAACCCTGCACTGGGAAGGACTAAACTGTGAGTGAAATGCAGCCCCGGTCGGTGTCCTCACCCCACGGTACAGAGGGGACACTGAGAGCAAGGGACTTGTCAGAAACCACAGAACTGTGATAGAACCCAGGAGTTCTGGCTCCCAGCCCCGCTCTGATCCACCAGCCCCCACTCCCATTCCAGAACTGGGAGAGAACCCAGGAGTCCTGGCTCCCAGCCCCACCTGCTCTGACCACCAGCCCCCACTCCCCCTCCAGAGCGGGAGAGAACCCAGGAGTCCTGGCTTCCAGCCCCCGCTCTAACCCACCAGCCCCCACTCCCCTCCCAGAGCCGGAAGAGAACCCAGGAGTCCTGGCGCCCAGCCCCCCCTGCTCTGATCCACCAGCTCTACTCCCTCCCAGAGCTGGGAGAGAATGGAGGGGTCCCGGATTTCCAGTTCTAACCATTACAACCTCACTCCCCTCCCAGAGCTTGGAATAGGACCCAGCAGTCCTGGCTCCCAGCCCCCCACACTAGACCCGACTTCCCTCCCAGAGCCAGGACAGAACCCAGGAGCCCTGGCTCCCAGGCCCCGCCTCCCCCGCATGCTAAAGACAAGTATGGGGGCTCTGTCCAGCTGGGGTGCTCTGAGAAGTGGGGCTGCACGGAATGAGGGGTCCTGGCTGAGGATGGGTGTTGGGGGTGCTCAGGCTTGGGATGCAGATGGAGGGACAGGCTGCAGATCACAGATACAGACACCCCTGCCCAAGCGGGACCCTGTGTAGCCGGCTTCCCTGTGGAAAGGTTCTGGGGGTGTTGTGGGGGGGGGGCGGGTCTGTGGAACACGTTCCCCTCCCTCATGGCTTGAGGCACTTCCAAGAAATCCGCCCACCCCCGCTGGTTTTCCCCCCACCATGTTCCTGCTTTCCCACCGCCCCCCCCCCCCCCAGCTCTATGGAGCCGGTGCTGCTGTGGGTGTGAACGGAGCCCCCGGTGACACCCTCAGAGACAGACATGGGTCACTCCCTGTCCCCACGGTGTCAGCAAATGCTGCTCCCTGTAAGGACCCCAGCCCAAGGGATCCCCCTGCCCCATCCCACCCCGGCACAGACCCATGGCAAATCCCATCCCACAGCTGACAGCCTGCCCCACGGGGCTCCAGAGAGCAGGACAGGGTGAGCAGCAATGGGGTGAATCCAGGGGCTCGGCAAAGACCAACTGCTCCCCATGGGGTGGGGGTCAGGAGCTCTCCCCCCGCCCACCCAGCTCACACTCACCCAGCGAGAGCTGTCACCACCACAAGGTCTTGTCTTTATAGCTGGGCATTTGCAAGGGAACAGACCCTCACCCCGGGCAGGAGACACATGGGGGGTGGCAGGAGGAAACACAGCCCTGCTCCCCCACCCCCACAGCTGTCACAGAGGGCAGGGTCCCCTGGGCCCATGGGGGGGGCAGGGGCCTCTGTCCAGGCCAGGCTGAGCAGGGAGCAGGCTGGGTCCCAGGGCAGTGCCAGGCGGCTGTAGGGCCTGGCTATGGAGGGCCGGGTCCCCAGCTGGGGGTCACTCCACAATGACCGATGGTGCAATGCTGAATCACAGCCGGTCTGGGGGGCCCAGCCTGGGGCGTAGCTGGGCAGACGTACAGCCAGTCAGGACAAGCTCCGCGCGAGACTGGACACAGGAATTGTCACGGAGTCTCCGGGCGATGCTCTGGAACTGCTCCCCAGAAAGCCAATCAGGACTCTGGGGAGCCTCCTCTCCCTTGGAGCAGACTTGTTCAGGGCAAGAAGTTCACACGGCTTCATCTCCTGGGTCTCTCCTTGGAGCATTCAGCATCCTCTGCCCCTCCGTGTGCTTCCCACAGTAAGCCCGCCCCAGCGGGGTCCTGGGGAAGCCACAGGGTTCTGCACCCCCACTTTGCAGTCAGACGTGACTCTCAGCCAGCCAGGAACACAGAGGTTTATTCGATGACAGGAACAGTGTCTAAAACAGAGCTTGTAGATACAGCGAACCAGACCCCTCGGCCGGGTCCATTCTGGGGGGCAGTGNCTATTTCACTCAAGTATCATCGTAAATGCTAATATTCCTTTTTTGATCTTTGAATTAAAACTATAGCAATAGACAAGACTTGTTTGCTGACATCACAAGACCTGAGCAAACATCTCCCCTTCTACCTCTAACAATGCAGACTTGCATTTCAAAGCTCTGTTCATTTACATACCTTCCTAACCAGTTCTTAAGGTTCACCCATGGGTGAGGTCAGTCTGTGAGTTAATTAACTCTTTCTGGCCCTGTCACCTTTCAATGAGATATTATATTACACTCAAATGTCACAGGCAGGGACGGGGAGAGGAGAAAAGTCTCCATAATAATGACTGGTCTGGAGAAGGGAGATCGGAGCGTCTGTTCTCCCTGTCTCACAGCACAAGGACAAGGGGACACTCAGTGGAATGGAAAGGGGCAAATTCACACCTGGTAAAAGGAAGGACGTTTCCCACACACTGTGTAATTAGCCTGTGGAACTCACTGCCACAGGGTGTCACTGAGCCCAAGAACTGAGCAAGGTTCACACAGAGACTGGCTATTTCTGTGGCTCACAGACTGTCCAGGGCTAGACTCAGAGCTGTCCTTCGGGAAGGGCGAATCAGGGCAATGTCTCCGAGCCCCACAGGCCGGTGCAATTGGCCAGCATGGTCTGTCCTGGAAGAGACTGTGACAAAGTTCCTCCTCTACCTTGGGTCCTGCACTTATTGGTGGATTTGCTCACCTCAGAGATCTTCCCATCTGGTGGAACGCACAGTCCAGGCAGTAGCGTAACTAGGGGAGATGCAGCATCCCCGAGCCCAGAATTCCCCAAGTGGCGCCTTTTCCAGCACCTCTCTGTCTTTTGGTTACCCTGCACATGCGCCGCACTGTCTTTTGGCAGCATTTCAGCGCGTGTGCAGGGCCGCCGAAATACTGCTGAAGGATGGAGCAGCGCATGCACAGGACCGCCGAAAAAATTCTTCTTTGGTGGCCCTGCGCATGTGCCGCTCCATATTTCGGCGGCATTTCTGCATATGTGCAGGGCCGCCAAAGGACATGCACCTTTTTTCTACGCCACTCCTGGGCAGCAACCCTGGCTACGCCGCTGAGTCCAGGTCAACTCCTCCTGTGTTTGATCAGGAGTTGGAAGGTTTGGGGAGAACCCAGGCCCGCCCTCTACTCCGGGTTCCAGCCCAAGCACCCCGGAGGCCCCTGGCTCTGCCCTGGACGGCACCGGTCACTGGCACGGACAGGAAACTGGCCTGGAGGCCCCTGGCTGTGCCCCAGCTGGCACTCATCACTGTCGCAGAGGGAGCCCGACCAGAAGCCCCTGACTCTTACCCAGCCGGCGCCTGTCTCTGGTGCAGACGGGAGCCCAGCCCGGAGGCCCCTGGCTCTGACCCGGCCCGTTCCATGTCCCTGTTTCAGAGGCGCAGTCTGACTCCGCCAGGAGCAAGATGCTGACGGGGGTCGGGGGCTTCGTGCTGGGGCTGATCTTCTTGGCGCCCGGACTCCTCATCTACCTGAAGAATAAGAAAGGTGAACGGCTCCGGGGAGGGTGATTAATTACTGCAGGTTGGGGAACAGGGGCGCCCTGAAAAACAAAGAGAAACCACTGGTCCGAGGCCCTGGGAAGGGCGGAGCTGGTTCCCTGTGGGGTCGAGCTCCAGCCCTGCCCACGTCATGGAATGCCCCTCACTAGGAACCAGCCCCCTCCCGCCCCAGACCTTGGAGGTTACCCCCCCCACACACACCCCACACGTTATTTACTATAAATCCTGACCCAGGATCCCTGCCACGGGGGAGGGGACGGAAACGCATCTACCCGGGAGAGGGGCAGCCTCCCTGCACTGCCGAGGGGTCAGGGGTCTGTTCCACCCCGGGGCTCAGCCTGGGGAGGAGAGTGGGAAGCTCCCACCTGGCCCCGGGGCGCGAACTGGATCTCCCTATTGCGCCCTGCTCTGTCCTGCCCTAGGAGGGGGAGGTTCTGACCCAGGGCCCACGGCCCCAGGGAACTAGAAGCCAGGAGGCCTGCCAGACTCTGAGCAGCCCTGCTAGGGGGTGGGGGGGGGAGCATTGCTACAAAGCACAGACTTCCCCTGAGCCCCCCTAGCCCCCCTACAGACACCCCAGTGCCCTACCCCCCCCCCCCCGCAGCA
>NW_027424798.1:0-8398 GCF_003597395.2 Chelonoidis abingdonii
ATGGGGTTTTGGGGGCCCTGGAATTAGGTGCACCTGGATATGTGGGTTGGTGGCCCCAGGGGTTTGGGGCCCCTGGAAATGGGGTTTTGGGGTCCCTGGGGTAGGGGGCTCCTGGAGATGGGGTTTTGGGGCCCCTGGTGTTAGGCGCCCTGGATATGGGGTTTAGGGGCCCCAGGGGTTAGGGCCCCCTGGAAATGGGGGTTTGGGTCCCCTGGGTTTAGGGGCCCCTGGAAATGGGGTTGTAGGGCCTCAGGGGTTAGGGGCCCCAGAAAAATGGGGTTTTGGTGACCCAGGGGTAAGAGTCCCCTGGAAATTGAGTTTTGGGGCCCCAGGGGTTAGTGGACTCTCGATATGGGGATATGGGCCCCCTGGGGTTTGGGGCCCCTGGAAATGGGCTTTTGGGGCTCCTAGGGTTAGGGGCCAGTGGAAATGGGGTTGTGGGGCCCCAGGGTTTAGGGGCACCTGGAGATGGGGTTTTGTGGCCCCTGGTCTTAGAGGCCACTGGCAATGGGGTTTTGGTGCCCCAGGGTTTAGGGGCCCCTGGAAATGGGGTTTGGGGCCCTAGCGGTTAGGGGCCCCTGGAAATGGGGTTTTGGGACCCCTGCGGTTACGGGCCTATGGAAATGGGGTTTGGGGGCCCCTGGAAATGGGGTTTTGGGCCCCTGGTGTTAGGGGCCCCTTTAAATTGGGTTTTGGGGCCCCAGTTGTTAGGCGTCCCTGGAAATGGGGTTTGTGGCCCCTGGGTTTTGGGGCCCCAGGAAATGGGATTTTGGGGCCCCTGGGGTTAGGGACCACAGGAAATGGGTTTCTTAGGCCCAAAGGGTTAGTGGCCCCTGAATATGGGGTTTTTGGGCCCCTGGGTTTTGGGACCCCTGGAAATGGGGGTTTGGGGCCCCCAGGGCTAGGGGCACTGTAAATGGGGTTTGGGGGCTCCTGAGGTTAGGGGCCCCTGGAAATGGGGTTTTTGGACCCCAGGTGTTAGGGGCCCCTGGATGTGGGGATTTGGCACGTCAATGGTTAGGGGCCCCTGGAAATGGGGTTTTGGGACCCCAGGGGTTAGGTACCCATGGAAATGGGGTTTTTTGGGCCCCAAGGGATAGGGGTCCCTGTAAATGGAGGTTTTGGGGTTCCTGGGATTAGGGTCCCTGGAAATGAGGTTTTGGGGCCACAGGTGTTAGGGGCCACTGGATATGGGGTTTTGGGGCCCTTGGGGTTTAGGGAACATGGAAATTGGGTTTTGGGGCTCCTGAGCTTAGGGGCCCCTGGAAATGGGGTTTTGGGGCCCCTGGTGTTTGAGGCCCCTTGAAATTGGGTTTTGGGTCAGCAAGGGTGAGGGACCCCTGGAAATGCGGGTTTGGGGCCCCATAAGTTAGGGGTCCCCTGGAAATGAGGTTTTAGGGACCCAGGGGTTAGAGGCCCCTGGGTATGGGGTTTTGGGGCCCCAGGGGTTAGAGCCCCGTGGACATGGGGGTTTGGGTCCACTGGCCTATTCCGTATGGGTGTCCCCTTGGGGAAATGGGCGTCCATGTGTTGTTGGTGGCCTGACTTGGAGTATGGGGACCTGGAGATAGGGTGCTTTGGGATCGCGTAGTCAGGTTATAAGGGCCTGCTCGTCCCGAAATTTGAAGGAATGTATTATGTTCTCCCCCTGGTTAGGGTCCTGGCTGGAATGGTAGGTTTGGTGTCCGACGGTGGTTTCGGGCGGTGGTCCCAGGTTCAGGGGGAACCCTGGGAAATGGGCCAGGTCATTTGGAGCCTCTGGGTTAGGGGCCCCTTGAAAATAGGCTTTTTTGGGCCCTTGTTGTGCTGGCCCCTGTATTAGTTGTTGGGAGGCCCAGGGTTTTTTCGGGGCCCTGGAAATGGGTGTTTTGGCGGCCCAGGTTACGGGCCCTTGAAATGGGGTATTGAGTGCCTGGGCTTAGGGGACCCTGGCACCAATGCGGAGGTTTAGGGCTACAGGGTTACGTGAGCCCCTTGGAAATGGTCCGTTTTTGGGCCCTGTGTTTAGGGGCCACTTAGCAATGCGGGGGGGAGGGTTTTGGGGCACTGGATCATGGGTTTGGGGGCCCCTGGTGTTAGGGGCCCTGGCCCCTGGATATTGGGATTTGTGGTCCCTGGGGTTTGGGGCACCTGGAAATGGGGGTTTGAGGCCCCTAGACTTGGGGACCCCTGGAAATGGGGTTTTGGGGCCCCTGATGTTAGGGGCCCCTGGATATGTTGGTTGGTGGCCCCAGGGGTTTGAGGCCCTTGGAAATAGGGTTTGGGGCCCCTTTTGTTAGGGGTCCCTGGAAATGGGGTTTCGTTCCCCGAGGGTTTGGGGCCCTTTGAAATGGGGGTTTGGTGCCCCCAGGGTTTGGGGCCCCTGGAAATGGGGGTTTGGGGCCCCTGGAAATGGGGGTTTGGGGGGGTCAATGTCAAGATTCAAAGGACAAAAAAAGATTCAGAGAACCATAGAGGGAAATGGTGAATCAGCTCAAGATCACAGGGATATTGACATTTCAAGAAGTGAAAGCTTGCCACTGTGTTACCAGGCTGTACTGGCAGAGGAGAAGCTGGAGGTACCTTCAGTGTGAAGGTGTAAAACCCACAGTGTCACTGCCATTGCCACTCTTTGAGTTTGAATCTGAGCTTGCTTTAGAACGTATTTTATAAATATAGATATAGATATTTAAGAGTCCAACTTTCTATTTATGGATTCGATTGGAAGTGAAACAGTGAAAATGCACCTGGTACATGTAAGGTACTACAGGGAGTGAGGGCTGGTCTACACTACGGGATAAAATCGATTTTAGATACACAATTTCAGCTACATGAATAACGTAGCTGAAGTAGAATATCTAAAATCGATTTACTCACCCATCCTCAGCGCGCGGGATCGATGTCCACCGCTCGCCATGTCGATTCCGGAACTCCGCTGGGGTTGATGGAGTTCCGGAATCGATATAAGTGCGCTCAGGGATCGATATATCCCGTCTAGATTAGACGCGATATATCGATCCCCAAGCAATCGATTTTAACGCGCCGATTCGGCGCATAGTCTAGACGTGGCCTGAGAGCATGGAAAGGGTAACCCAGGGATGGCAACCTGTGGCTCTTCAGAAGTTAATATGCAGCTCCTTGTATGGGCACTGACTCCGGGGCTGCGCCAACTCTCTGATGTATTGCGGGTGGTCACTGCTCAACCCTGACTCTGCCACGGCCCTTGCCCCCACTCCACCCCTTCCAACCCCCTCCCCTGAACCTGCCATGCCCTCGCTCCCAGGGCTGCCAGTGAGCAGGAGGTGCTGGGAACCAGGGGCAGTGAGCTGATGGGAGGCTCTTTGGCAATGTACATTGGTAAATTCTGGCTCCTGCTCAGGCTGGCCACCCCTGCGGTAACTAATTAGTGGCTTCCTCTCAGGCGGCGACCCCTGCACGGTACTCCTTCCTGTATATTCACCGGACAAGAGGGGCTGGCAGCCTCCCACAGGGTTGGTTTCAATGAGTCACCAAGGACTAGGACAATATGGGACTCCTCCTTTACGCCGCACTGCGGCAGCCACATGGCCTCCAGTCACCTGCGGGGAGCAGCACTAGCTCACTCCCCACTCCCCTGCTTGCTCCCCTCTTTTCATAGCCCTGGAGTTCCCTCCCCTCTCCTGCCCATGCTCATAATGCCATGCCAGCACCCCCTGCATGGCCTCTAGCCAGCCTCCCCCCCGATCCACTGCCAAGTCCTCCTCCACCCAGCCCCCCTCGCCATATGCCTTCCCGCTCCCCAACCATCCCAACACACACGTACTGCCCTCCCCCCTTCCTCCAACCCCCTCCACTGCCATGGCTTGCTTACGTATGCCCCTCCCTTACGCCGCACTAGCACCAGCCACCCTACCGCCCCTCCCCTCCTCATGCCCTTCCCCCATACGCCCTTCCCCTGCCATTGCTCTGCTCCGTGCCCTCCCTACGCCGCACGCACCACACCCTTACCGCCCCTCCCCTCCTCTTGGCCCCTCCCCACGCCCCCTCCCCTGGCCTATTGCTCTGTCTCCGTGGCCTCCTCCTACGCCGCACTCCGCACCACACCCTACGCCCTCCCCCTCCTCTGCCCCTCCCCAACACGCCCTACCTGCCATGCTTCATGCTCCGCTGTTCCCCTCCCTCGCCGCACAGGCACCACACCCCACCCGCCCCGCCCCTCCCTCCGGGAGCCCCGGCCCCGCAAGAGGAGGGCTCGGGAGGCCCAGCATGGCGGCGCGGCCGGAGGCCTGTAACGCGGCACAGAGCAGCTGGGGCGGCTCCCACGTAGCGAGCTCAGCAGAGCTGGAAGCGGCGGTGGTAACGCGGATGGACAAGCCCCGCCCCCTCCCGCCTCTAGACTAACAGCCCGTTACGGCGGCTTACGGAGGGAAGAGGAAAAAAGCCTCACTGCCGAAAGCGCCTCTCGCCCCGTGCCTGGGCTTCCTCGCGCGGACTTGGCGCGCAGGGGAGGGGGCTGGTCTGCGCTGTCGCTACAAGCAGCCAATTGGGCCCTGGAGACAGCGCCCCTACACGGCCCGGCGGGCGCGGGGCCCCGAACCCGCCGGCGTGGGGATTTCCGGCCCCTCCACAAGCGCCCTCCGGCCCCCGGTCCGCTCCCGCTCCCCCGCCCACCCCCGTGCGCTTTCTGCGCGCCCCCGCCCCCCGCACCCGCCAGCCCCTGTCCGCTTTCTGCGCCCCCACACCCTGCTCCCCCGCCCACCCTGTCCCTTCCTGCACCCGCGGCCCCTGCCCAGAGCCCTACAGGGCCCTGTCCGCTTCCTGCCACCCCGCCACCCCGGCTTCCCCCGTCCCACCCCTGTCCCACTTTCCTGGCACCCCGCACCCGCCCGCGCCCCCTACAGAACCTGTCCCTTCCTGCCACCCCACACCCTGCTCCCCGCCCCCCTGTTCCGCTTCCTGCACCCCCACACGCCTGCTCCCCGGCCCACCCCTGTCGTTCCTGCACCCCCACACCCTGCTCCCCGCCCACCCTGGTCCGCTTCCCTGCACCCCGCAGCCTGCCAGAGCCCTTACGCCCCTGTCCGCTTCCTGCACCCCGCAGCCCGCTCCCCCGCCCAACCACGTCCGCTTCTGCACCCCCACACCCTGCTTCCCCGCCCCCCCTGTCGCTTCTTTGCACACCCCACACCCCGCCCAGCGCCCTACAGACCCTGTCCCCTTCCTGCACCCCCACACCTGCTCCCCGCCACCTGTTCCGCGTTCCTGTCACCCCAACCCCCCGACCAGCGCCCTACAGCCCTTGTATCCGCTTCCTGCACCCCCCACAGGCCTGCCAGTGCCCTCCAGCCCTGTCCGCTTCCTGCACCCCCGCACCCCGGCTTCCCCGCCCACCCCTTGTCCGCTTCTGTACCCCCCCCCTGCTCCCCCGGCCCACACCTCGTCCGCTTCTGCACCCCGCTCCCCCCGCCCCCACCGTCGCTTCCTTGCATCCCCACACCCTGGCTCCCCGCCCACCCTGTCCGCTTCCTTGCACCCACAGCCTGCCGTTGCCCTCCAGCCCTCTGTCGCTTTCCTGCACCCCCGCACCCCCGCTCCCGCCCACCCCTGTTCCGTTTCCTGTCCCCCACACCCTGCTCCCCCGCCACCCTGTCCGTTCCTGCACCCCGCTCCCCCGCCCCACCCGTTCCTTCCTGCATCCCCACACCCTGTCCCCGCGCCCACCCTGTCGCTTCCTGCAGCCCCCACATCCTGCCAGCGCCTACCAGCCCCTGTCCGCTTCCTGCACCCCTCACCCCACACCCCTGCATCCTCACAACCCTCTCCAGCTATCGCTTCGCTGCACCCCGCTGTCCCCCCACAACCCTCTCAGCCGTTCTGCTTCCTGCACCCCACACCCGCCCGCGCCCTTCCAGCCCCTGTCCGCTTCCTGCACCCCCACACCCCGCCCAGCGCCCTCCGCCTTGTCCGCTTCCTGCACCCCCCACACCCCGCCACCCTGCTCTTCCAAACACCCCCTCCCGCCCCTTAACAGACTCTGTCCCCTTCCACACTCCGCACCCTGCGTCCCACAACCTTTCCAGCCCCTGTCCGCTTCCTGCCACCCCCGCCCGCGCCCTCCAGCCCTTTGTCGCTTTCCTGCACCCCCACAACCCTGCTTCCCCACAACCCCTCTTCCAGCCTCGCTTCTGCACCCCCACACCCTGGTCCCCACAACCTCTCCAGCCCCTGTCCGCTTCCTGCACCCCCACACCCCGCACCCTGCTCTCCAACACCCCTCCCAGCCCCCTACAGACCTTGTCCCCTTCCACACCCCGCACCCTGCGTCCCCACAACCCTTCTCCAGCCCCTGTCCACTTCCTGCAACCCCACACTCTGCTCAGCCTCCTACAGACACTCTCCACTTCCACACCCTGGTCCCCCATCCACCCCATCCACTTCCACACTTCGCACCCTGCTCCCCTGCCCACCCTTGTCCGCTTCCTGCACCCTCACACATCACCAAGCCCTCTCCAGACCTTTCCACTTCCTGCACCCCCACCCAGCGCCCTGCAAACCCTGTCCTCTTCCACACTGTGCTCCCCCGCCCACCCCGATCCGTTTCCTGCACCCCCACACCCTGCCCAGCCCCCTATAGACCCTGTCTGCTTCCACACCCCGCACCCTGCGTCCCCACAACCCCCCTCCAACCTCTATCCGCTTCCTGCACCCCCACCCAGCGCCCTACAGACCCTGTCCACTTCCACATCCGGCATCCTGCGTCCCCACGACCCCCTCCAGCCCCTATCCGCTTCCTGCACCCCCACACCCTGCCCAGCGCCCTACGCACCCTGTCCGTTTCCACACCCTGCATCCCCACAACCCCCTCCAGCCCTTGTCCACACCCTGCACCCCGCTCACCCCTGTCCACTTCCACACTCTGCATCCCTGCAACTCCACCAACCCCTTTCCAGTTCTGCACCCTGCAACCCCCTTCCAGCCCCTGTCCGCTTCTGCATCTTGCACCCCCACACCCCACCCAGCCCCCTAAAGACCCTGTCCACTTCCACACCCTGCGTCCCAACAACTCCTCTCCAGCTCCTGTCCGCTCTCTGCACCCCCACACCCCGCCCAGCCCCCTATAGACTCTGTCCGCTTCCACACCCTGCGTCCCAACAACTCCCCTCCAGCTCCTGTCCGCTCTCTGCACCCCCACACCCCGCCCAGCCCCCTATAGACTCTGTCCATTTCCGTACCCTGCTCCCCCGCCCACATCCACACCCTGCGTCCCCACAGTCCTCCTACAAACCCTATCCACTTCCGCATCCTGTACTCCCATAATCTCCCTGCAGCCCGTCTGCTTCCATACCCCACACCTTGCTCCCCCACTGTCCCCCTACAAACCATGTCTACTTTCATACCCCGCACCCTGCTCCCCCACAGCCCCCCTACAGCCCCTGTCCACTTCCGCATCCTGCATCCCCACCCAGCCCCCTCCAGCCCCTGTTCACTTCCACACCCCGCACCCTGCCCATCCCCATCCGCTTCCACACCCCGCACCCTGCTCCCCCACAAACCCCCTCCAGCCCTGTCTGCTTCCTGCACCCCATACCCTGCCCAGCCCCCTATAGACACTGTCTATTTCCACACCCTGCACCCTGCTCCCCCGCATCCCGCCAACCCCTGTCCACTTCCACATCCCGCACCCTGCATCCCCACAACCTCCCTCCAGCCCCTGTCCACTTCCGCATCCTGCACCCTGCTCCCCCACCAGCCCCATACAAACCTGTCCACTTCAGCACCCTGCATCTCCACATTCCCTGTACCCTATTATCACAGCCTCCCCACTGCCACACCTCTCCCACCCCCGTACCGCCCATACTCCGTGTACCCCCCCACACACTCCCTGTACCCTGCCATTACAGCCTGCTTGCCCCAAACTTCTCCACATCCACACCCCGAACACTCCCTGTACCCTGCCACTACAGGCTGCCCACATCCACACATCGGACTGTTTTAACCTCACAGAAGACCCTTTTAAACAGCAGAGGAGAAAGAAAACTTAAAAAAAATTAAAAGCATTATTGTACGGGCATTTTTGAAAAAAAAGTAGAACATGGCGATATCAGATTGCAGATCTTTAAAAAAAATTATTCAAGTCAAAGGATTCCACAGTCCCTTTAACAGTTCTCCACTTTTAAAATGAGAGAAATGTCATTTGAACTTAGCCAAAAGTCCAGTTTAACTATACATTTAAAAAAGCTTCCCTAGCATGCAAGTCAAGGATGTGTTTCCTTTTTAAAAAAAAATCCCCAACTGTTAAATCAAACGAACAATCTCCTGCATTGTTTGTACCTTAAATACTGCAGATAGGAACCAAATTGAAATTGACTACAGACAAGTGTAATGATGTCACTGATTGTTACTGTATCCAGTGAGAAACATAAAATAACACAGCAACAAA
>NW_027424798.1:8423-20436 GCF_003597395.2 Chelonoidis abingdonii
CTTACGCTGCGAGATTAGCTTACGAAGAACTTCAGCGAGTACCTTATATTTGAACTGCTAATGGGTTCAAATTGAGGATTAATAACTTACACATGCACCACTACGACGAGGAGCTGCCAGGCTACCACGCCCCTACGAGCGAGGAGCTGCCAGAGCTTAACCCGTCCTTGCTCCGGCCGAGGAGCGTCAAACCAACCTGGCCCGCCTTCCCTGAAGGTATCCAGACCTGCCGCCCAGCCCTGACTCGGAGCGAGCCATGGTTGCTGGGCGACCCTACACCCCCCCCCCTCCCCGCGGACCAGGTATGAACGAGCGGAAAATCGGAAGTTAGCCCGGGGGCAGACTACTACAGTCGGGTGCAGAGGCCGGCCTATGGCGTGCTGTGCCGGTAAGCCCCACTTGATCGCTCTTCGGTGTGTTCGGTTCGGATCCCACTGACTGCCTAGCTGCGACAGCCACTACTAAGGCCCGGGCTTGGATACGACAGAGGGAGTGGGTTGGCCTGCGTTCCCCCTGCCACCCGTAGCCGCGGTGGCAGGTCCCCCTCGCCTCGGCCTAACGACCCAGTGTAGATTGCTCTGCTCTGCCTTGCCACCAGAAGGGCCAGGAGCTATTGTACTGATGTTTGGGCCCGCCCGACCCAAGGGCTGGGCCCCATGACATTGTCACTGACTCGCCCTGCACACAAAAGGGGCCAGAGCTGTCTTTACTGTGTTGGGGCCGGCCCGACCCAGGGCTGGGCCGCCAATTACATTGGTCACTGCTCTGCCCTGCCAACCAAAAGGAGGCAAGCTTATTGTACTGTTGTTTGGCCCGCCCGATCCCAGGGCTGGGCCCCTCTACCTTTCATTGCTCTTGCCCTGCCCCAAAAGGGCCAGAGCTCAGAGAAACTGCACTGTATTTTGCTGAGCCCCGCCCAGCCAAGGCTCCGGCCCTATTGACTCTGTCCCACTGCTCGCCCTGCCCAGAAGGAGGCCAGAGCTGATCTGACTGTGTTATGGATGCCCGCCTGCATCAAGGCTGGGGCCCCTACTGATTTACCTGTGATCAGTCCTCTCCAGAGGGACGAATGTTCGCGGACGGTGGGCTGTGGGTCCATGGACGGGACCCGCGTGAGGAACAGGACAAGGCCGGTGTGGCTCCCCTCCTCCACAGGGAGGGTCGACCCCAGCAACCCTAGTTCACAGCAGCCAGACCGCAGCTGCCGTTGCCCTGGCCGGAGTCGGGCTCAGGCGGGCTAGCTGGTGGCTCAGAGTGACGGGTTCCCACCCCCTCCTCCCTGCGGGAGCTGTGCTTGGGCAGAGAAGCCAGAACTTGCCGGGCGGTTGGCTCCAACGTGGGGCCCCGAGCCTGGAGTAGGGGAAACCCTTGGTCCGTTCTCGCCGGGCTCCCTGCTCCAGCGCTGCTCAGGGAGGGGACCGGCCTCCCCCTGCAGTGCTGGCGGACTGGTGTGCTGCTGACTGGTCTAGCCGCCACTGCCCCCAGTGCACGAAGCCTGTGCCCGGGTGCAGGCCGCCTGAACAGGAGCCGGCCTATGGCGATAGAGCTTGTGCCAGGGACCCATGCTTGTGCAAACTGCTCGGTGTTTAGCCCATCGAACGAAGGCTGCTGCCCGGAACTAACCAGCCTCATGCGCTTCCCTGTGTCTCAGCCTTGTGCCCGGCGCAACACCGCCACTGCTGTTGTGACTAGCTGCCTCCTGCCCGGTGGATCGGTGCCGGGAGCAGGGCGCAGCAGTAGAGGGGCTGCCACGGCCGACCAAGCAGAGTGCCTGTGTGCGCTCCCAGCCTTTACTTCCAGATGATTCATGGCAGGAACTGTGATAGCTGGCTTATTACTTCGAGTTCAGTGACACCTTCACCGTTAGCATGCAGGGCTTTTCTGCTTGCAGAGGCTCCTACCCACAGCTTGTGTGTTTGCTGGCCTAGAGCCCAGTTCCTGTTGTTCAGCAATGTTGTGGAGCGCTGCTGGGTTGGGCTTGAACTCCCAGGATGTTCAAGGGGTGAGAAAAAAGTAGCTGGCATGGCTGCAGATCAGCTGCTAATTGACTGTTTAGGCCTGATGCCAACTTCACTGTGGGACCAGGCATCTTGCCCGCCACATCCTCCTGGTTGTAGCATCACCCTCCAGACTTTGAATGGGAGGGCACAGCAGTAGGGGACACCACATGTCAGAGATTTATTTTCTTAAGTGTCACCAGCTCAAGAAGATAGTGCTTTTAAAAACAACTAATGTGGGGATTCTATTGCCCCCTTAATTTACTTCCACTCTTTGTCCCCCCCCCAGACAATCTCCCATTCTTTATTATTGTGTTTACTGGTTCCCTACCTCGCCACCTACTTAGGAGTTACGATTCCTTGCTATGCATTTAGTTCAGATCCAGGCCAGGTGTGTGCCGATCAAAACTAGTTCTGGATGCAGTGGCTATTGAGAGGTAAGTATGCACTCATGGAGAGTGAATTGCAGCAGTCCTCCACCCATGAGATACCCAACAAGGTGACAACAAAAATGGTGAGGTGTGGCAGGGGCAGGAGAATGGGATATGGATGGGGTGGGTGAGAAGGTGGCGAGGGGGCTGTGGTGGCAGCAGTCAGGGACTGTGGCTTGGGTCGTGAGGGTGCAGGTATGCGGCTATTGATGTGGGCAGGGCTATGCAGTGGCCAGGGGGTATGTGAGCCAGCCGGGCGTTGCGTGTGTGGGGGGATGCAGGTTATGGGTGTGAACTGTGGACAGGGGGTTGATTGGGTAGGTGTGGTAGCAGCGTTTCTCAGGAGTGGGGTGGTAACAGTACCTGCGTAGCAGGGTTGGGGGTTCAGGCGTCTGGGGGTGGTGTGAGGTAGTGGCCACGCTGTGGTGCAGACAGGGGTTAGGCTATGGGGTTCAGGGTATGGGTCTGGATTGTGAGGGAATTGGTTGTGGTCGCAGGTACAGGTTGGTGCAGCTACCAGCGTAGCAAGGTTGGGGGATGCAGGTCTGGCGTGTGATGAAGGGGGGTGGGTAAGAAGCGGACAGGGGTGGGGAGGGTGATGGAGTCATACAAGGACCCCTGTGGACCTGCCACTGATGTGTTGGGTACTACCTTCTGAGCCGTTTCCTGCCATCTTGGACTCAGAACCCGCCTTGTGAGCCAGATATGCTAACCCTGCTGCAAACACGACACCCAGGTGTAAAACCACATCCCACAAGCTTCAGACTTTAACTGAATCAGCTTAGAGCATTTCCATGCTCTAGCACCCAGACACCAGCTCCAATGGGGGTCTAACGCGCAAAATAATCTGTTTACTCTGTATAAAGCTTATACAGCAGTAAACTCATTATTGTCTGCCTCTGTAACACTTGACTTAAGGAGATATGCACAGTTGTTTAGCTCCCTGTGTATCACTTACTTACTTTGGTTTCAGGTAAGCCAAGTGTTTTATTAAATATAAAAGTAGGGTTAAATGGTTCAGTATAACAGACAGAACACAGCATCTTACAAGTTCAAATAAACCCAAAACATTCAAGTCTACAGCCTAGTACATTAAAAAATACTAGAGTTACAGATCATAATCTCACCCATTCACGAGGTGTTCCAATAATGTCTTTCACAGACTGGACTCCTTGCCTTGTCTGGCCCATCATATTCCCCCTGGTACCAGTCCTTCGTTAGCTCCGAGCTCCACTGGTACGAGGGGGATTTTCGATGACCGACAGGCCTTTTCTGCTCCACCCCCTTATATAACTTTGCACAAAGACAGGACTCCTGATTCTCTCTGGGCCCCACCTCCTCTTCTAACTTAGAAAAGTACACGGTTAGATATTCTGTACCATGTAACCATGGTCCATTCCTGTTGAGCCCCAAGTCCTCCATTCCTCCTGGCCTGATTCATCAGGCCATTCCAGATTCCAACCAGCCTTATGCCCACAACTTTGCATATACACTCGGACCTCAGGCTATGTTATTTTCTAGTTCTGAGATACAAGAATGATACAATTTTTACAAAAGGATGATTCACACTCAGTCTAGATATATAAGCTTTGGACTGATACAGGAGACCGTTTGGCATGAAGCATATGCCAGTTATAATATATTCATGGCTCACATTGCAATTTTCATAAAAGCACATGAGAGGCCAATGTCACAGGGGTATCGCTGGAAGGTGTAGGGGGCAGGTGTGGGCACGTGTGGTGTAGGTACACGGAGTGCGAAGGGTGGTGCAGGGTACAGGAGGATATAGGCGGAGGATGCTGACGGTGGGCCGCTTTTAGGCAGAATACAGGGAGTGTGTGGGCGTTTATGGTATTGGTAGGCGGTGGGCAAGGTGTGTTGCAGATCAGGGCAGTGGGTAGGCTACAGGGGTGGCAGGATGTGCAGTGTGGATTGTGGGCGTGGTTTACCAAGCTGTGTAGCCAAAGTACAGGAGTGTCGGGTATGGGACGTGGTGGAGCAAGGGGTAGAATTGTGGATGTGCTTGATACGTTGGCCAGGCTAGTAGTGGCAGATACAGGAGTGTAGGAGGGTACGTGCGTGGTAGAGGGAGTGCAGTGGTATGGCGTCGCGGATGTAGACAGGGTTTTGTGGTGGGCGACTATAGCTGGCAGGGACAAGAGTTATGGTTGTCGGGGGAGTGAGGGAATAGAGTATGACGTGATGTGGTGTGTGTGTGGAACAGGCCTCTGTACTAGTACATGGAGTGTGGGGATACGGGATGAGCAGGTCGGGGATCATACAGAGAAACTGAATATATACACATTTCTGTCAACTGCACTAGGTAAATATACTGGGGAAATAGAACCTTTTTTCCTTCTAATTTCTTTCACTTATAATAACCGTAGGTGTTGTTTGTAACTTTGGGAGGTACGTACGTTTCAGGCAGCACGCTCGTGTTGTCATGTCGGTGTTACTTTTGAAATAGAAATGGCTCTCATAGCCTTTGGTTACTGTAAATGAACTGCTGAAGGCTTGATGTCTGTGCTGCTGTTCTAGATCCGGCAAGATCTGAATGTGACCATTGCGGAATTTACTGAAGTGAAGCAGCAGCTGGAGCAAGACTCATGAGTTCTGAGCGTGCTGAAAGAGCTACAAGAGGTGAGGAAGGAGGCTGGGAAAATGGCTTCAGATCACAAAATATTTCTGTATTTTTTTCCACTGACCTCTTCCGGAGTCTTCATAGTGAACAAATAATCATGGCTCTTCTATCTCTATTCATATTGTGTTTTTAAAAAGACCTCTGTAATCTTAGAGTTGAAACTTATTTGTGTGTGATTACAGAATCATAGAAATGTAGGACTGGAAGGGACCTCAGTAGGTCATCTCATCCAGTTCCCTGCGCTGAGGCAGGACCAAGTGTTATCTAGACCATCCCAGACAGGTGTTTGTCCAAGCTGTTCTTAAGAACACTCCACTGATAAGAGATTCCACGATCTATATGGGATGAAAACGCTCATTTCTCTGATTTGAATGAAAATATTTCTATTGATCTCAGGTTACACAGAGCTTCAGAGATGACCATTGACCTCCATTTAGATTCTTTACCCAACCCTCCACCCCCCATGTAACAAGATTTTATTCTTGCTTCCAAATTAGCAACAGTATTCACCTTTGTGATTTGAGAGACTCTCCCATCCCAGAGCATGGAACTGATAAAGCGTTTTGTCTGTTCTTTAAACAGAGCCACTAAGAGCAAAGCAAGGGACAGGCTTAAGGAGTAGAGCCATCCCCAGGGTGACATGGCAAGCAAAGAAGAGTCCAGGACAAATGTATCCCCACTCTGAAGCTCTGTCCCAGTTAATATGCAGTTACAGTGGATCGGCATGAACTGGAAAGACGGAGGGAGCCGTCCAACCTGCCTGTTGCCAAGGCCTGTAAGGAGGCATCTCCAGCAGCCCAGGTGTGTTCTCTGGTGTAGCGTGAGGGGCAGCGTCTCTGCTTTTGCCTGTTGCCGCTGATCCATATTAAACAGCTAGTGTTTGGGCAAAGGCTGCTCTAGTGCAATGGTTCAGCCCTATTCTTGGGCTGTGTGTAAGGGGCGTTCAAATATCCCCTTGGCTTGTGTTTGTGTAAGAGCGGATTAGTTGGATTGGATTGTCAAATGTAGGAAATCATTGTTGGCAACTGTGCCCCTGAGTTTATGGGAGAGATTTATCAGTCTCTCTGCTGAGTTGTAAAGTTGTATCAATACTATAGAATTAAATGACAGTTGAGAGGACGTGAAGAAAGCATGAGCTGATAGCCCATGGTATGGGTTGGTTTTCTGGGCTTAATCCTGTAGGGAAACAGGTTTCGTTCAAGGACTGACTGGCTTGGTCTCCTCTTCCGCCCATCTTTCCTTTCTTAGGAAGATGGCCGCCATGGGCTTGCTTTCCTTACTTGAGCTCTGTTGAAGGAGCTCTTCCACTTTAGTTACAAATGTGCTTCTGGGCTCGGAGCTCAGCTCAGTCTATAACTTCTCCCTACTCTAGCCCAGTGTCATTAGGCTTACTTCCTGGTGGCTGTCCGAGGAGATCCTGAGTTCAAAATATCCCTTGCTGGTCTCATCGAGGCAGGGATGTGTCAGATGGATAGTTCCTGCCTATTCATATGAGTGGAACTGATACACACTTTGTGATTGGGCTGTTGTGTGCTTTTGGGATTGGACAGAGGGGCTTGGGCTCACCAGCGACTCTTCCCCAGGGGTCTTGGGCCCCCTGTTCCACACCCCTCAAAAGAGCCAGGGGAGTGCCCTGGGAGGATGTTAGGGAGGGGAATCCTAATACAGAGGGAGAGTAGCTATGTTAGATAAGGATTGTGGATGTCGTGTAGAGAAAGCCAGCAAGCGCTCAAAAGACATTTGGGCTGGCACTAATTGAAATGAAGGCAACCTTATAAGACTAACATAGATATTTTGCAAGCATTGAGAGCTGAGTTTCAATGGGGGCAATACCACTCCCATACCTGTGGTAGGTAAGATTATTTTAAAATTATTAACTGGACTCCTAAACGAGTGTGTTGCTTCAAATGATTTGTGATCATGAATCTTTTACTGGGGCTCAGGCAGCAAAGCCCTTAGTATTTCTAACATGTGAGGGTTATTAGAGCGTGGCCCTTGCATTCTGAGACGGGGACCCAAACCACTGTGACCATGGGTGGCCCAGTGTGGTTTAATTAGCTAATGGACATTGGCCCCCTCCCTTCAATAGGAAACACTGGAGGAATCGCCTGTGATAGGGCCTCTTTGCTCAGCTAGGAGGGGTCTTCTTCTCACCACCAGAGGCGCCTCCTGTCCCCACACAGCAGGGAGTTGAAACCAGGGTCACCCAACAATCCAAGCGAGCACCCTAACCCCCACACATAGAGGGACTTGAAGTTACCTTGGCTGCTCGGTTTCACATTATATGTAGTTAAACTGCAAGTGGGACGCTTGCATGCGTTTACATTAGAAGATCAGAGTGCTCACCTCTCATCTCAGGAAGGATTTGAACCTGCACCTCTTTGCTTCCTGGGGTAAAAGTCACTCGGAGAAGGACCGCAGAGGAACTTACAGTTTGAGCTACAATCACACAAGAGGCAGGCTTGGCCATTTTCATGTCACGACAATTTAGTGAATTCATGGCTCTACCTGCAACAGAAGACAAGAGGGGAACCGCGGAAGAGGCAAAGGAGGTAGACGCACAAAACCAGCCTTTATAATATCTATGAAGGACTGGGGTGAAAACTGAACTGGTCACTCTAGCACTCAAATATCCGCTCCCAGTCCTAAAGCCCCCCAGTCGGCAGAGGCCCAAAAGGAAAAGTTCATAATACTTTCACAATGCGTGTTCCATCACAAATCTTTCCCAGAGAGAGAAATTGGCTTATTCTAAAGCAAGGTAGGGCCAGATCACAAGCTCATCATCAAGTCGTAGCGAAACGCAATTTACTGGGAGCAGGCGAGAAATTTTGACACAACGCAGAATGCTAGGCACCTCCCAAAAAGGGGATCCAAACCCACTGGACCAGGAGTGTAGTAAGTCTGTTGGGCCTAAGTTGGACCATTTAATTACGCTAATGACAATTTGGCCCCCCCAATTTCAATTTAGGGGGGGGGGGGGGGGAACCCCCACTTTTTTTTGGGAGAAGCCAGCCGCATTGGAATATCTCCTAAGACCCGAGCACATTAGAGGGCAATGGTTACTACTGCACAGAATGTGAGAGCAATCAAGGTTTCAAATCCTGTCTCAAGCAGCATACAGGGGACTGGGTGAAAAACAAAACGATGCGTGGCCACATTCAAAGACCTAGGGTTTAGAGAAAGACAACAGGGAGGAACCGACTAGCCCACACAAGTGGCTCTTTGTTTCCACGCACGTGACTGGCCCACATGAATATTAATGGAGACTGAAAGCTGCAGACAGACGCTTCACTCAGATCAAGAGATTGGAATTTTAGGAAGCTCCCGGGCCAGAATACTTGCCTCACGCCCAGCCACTTAGGCCTTCTCTACTTGCCAGGGTTAAGGAGATAAAGGTTCAAATCCCGTCAACAGGCAGGCATAAAGGGGATTTGAACCCCCATTCCTTCTTCTTAAAGGGGAAAAATCCAAAACACTGGGCCCCAGAGGGTTCTCAATGGTGTAAAGTTGTGGCCCAGTGGACTGTTTATGATTACCTAATGACATGTGCCCCCCTTCATATAGGACAACAGTGAGGGAAGCCATTAGGCCCATTGAGATATATGCATTGCGACGATCCTAAGTCCCTGACGGACTAACTTAGAGCATCTTACTTGCCACGGTTAACAAAGATCATCGTGTTCCAATTACCCCATCCTCAGGCAAGCATTTCAAGAAGCATTCAAAACACACACATCGTCTACCACAGGGGGCCAGTCACAACCCCCAAACCACTCACCACCGACCGAGCTTGCTCTGCTTGAGAGTTGTGGACCCAGCTGGGAACTACATCGATAATTGGCATCAATGAGTATAACAACTTGCAGGCAGAGAAAATTGGATGCAGCCACCACAACCTCAAGGCCACAGTGATTGAACAACTCTTCTCTATAAACAGCCAGGGGCAGCTGGCAATGATTCACTTTATTGCGCATATGGCTGTTTCAGGCTGCCTTCTCAGCTTTAATGGCTGAAAGAGAAGGACCATGATTTACCTGCATTAGTCCACTGCGCTATGGTAAGGAACCCAAGCCACTGGATTAGCAGAAGGATGCAATAAGGGGGCACTTTTCCCAACTGCTCTTTAAATGGCAGAGGTGGCCAACAGCCTCTAAGGCTTGCTTACAAAGAGCAATTCCCATACTCTCATCTATCGGTATTCTTAGGCGTGGTAGGCGAATGGGCACACTAATGAGACCGGACAAATGCAGAAGTCAGCTAGATTGGGAAAATTCCGAGCCTCGTCGGGACTCAGGGCTGAGAAGGAAATTGAACCAGCTCCAAGTGCTACCCTTTCATCCCGGTGCCAAAGAACTTCTGTGGCTCCCAACCACATCCAGGAACCGCCTCATGGTGACTAAACGAAAAAATTTAAAGCATGCTATACATCTTTTCAGCTTGTAATCACGGTACTCGAATGCCCCACAAAAAGAGTCTGAACGAGACGAGAAGGACGGATGACAGGAAGACATAGAGGCCTTATGCATTGTAACTTTTCAAGCCTAGCGGTTAGGAGTCCTCCCCTTTGAGTTTGTGGGAGGGGGCGGCCTGCCTGGTCCTTCATTTCAGCGTGGACGAGACATGCGAAGCTGGGAGTGACAGAGCTCTCTAAAAGGTGTGACGTGACTATAGGACTCGTTAATTTACCCCTGCCCGTAGCACACGAGTCAGAGGTGACCAGAGAACACGAATACCAAACATGTACAAACCAACCCAAATTACAAAGGTCGCATGATCTTACCACTGAACACACGACAATGGGACTTTACAAATCTTCCCTGCGGAGACTCGTATGCCAGTATGATGTGAGTGAAGGCCAGACACTGCTAAGATGCCCGACGGTTGAAAAGCAATGACGTGAGTTTGATCAGAGAATTTAGCTCCACCAATATGCTATTATTGACTCGAAGAGCGAACAGGGACCCGGGCCAGTTGCTCGGGCCTTCTGAGCCTCAGGGCTGCCAGAAGATGTGGAGCGGCATTGCTCACTGGCTGTGCATTGCCCTCTTTGGTTCATTGCTGTTGAAACCCATCTGCCCCTGTAGGGCTTAAGAAAGCGTCACGCATCTGGGCTGGACAAGCTCATTGGCTTTGGCCCCAGTTCTGGCCGGTTTTTACGCGGCCGTTAACTGCCCCTGCCTGCGTGGGTGAAGGGATTTGAAAAGGCCTCATCTTTCCGTCCAGAAGTGCCCCGGTCCCTGGGTCCGTGGGAGCTGCTCAATGGTCCCTGTCGGCTGAATGCGGTGATTGCTTTCTATAAAAAATTTAATATAGACTGGGGTGAACGTGAACGATCCTGAGGTAGAAGAACTATCGAGCGCTCCCTCTCTAATCCAGTGAATAATGGGCTTCTCCTGGGCATTGCTATGTGAGAGCCTGGCTGGGTTCAAATTCATTCTCCTTCTGCCACCCTTCCCAAAAGGGCGTGTGCGGGGAAGAGTCGACATACACGAGGCTCCCTCTCTAATCCAGTGATTGGGCTTCTCCTGGGAGCTGTGAGAGCTGCTGGTTCAAATCACCCTTTCTGCCACCCCCCAAAAGGGGTGTGCGGGAAGAGTGACCTGCTGCGGCAGTCCATGCCTGTGTCCTGGTTATCCAGCTAGCGCGATGGAGGCTGTGCCTCTTTCATTAAGGAGCAACTGGGAAAAACACTTACCGTCAGTCCCTCTCTAGTCTAGTGGCTTGGGTCTCTACCCAGCATGTGGATGATGCAGGTTCAACTCCTTCCTCAGCTGGCTCAGAAAGGACTTGAAAAACCCTTTCCTGCTCACAAAGTGAACATGCAGCTGCTGGACTAAGAGGGGGGTTCTCGTTGTGGCCTAGTGGCAGCCTCCAATTTTTCTGGTGCAGTTGTACCCCTTTCATTACATATTTATTGGGCAGACATCTTGCAAGCAGCCCTGTGTAGTGTAGTGGTTCAGAGTTGTGTCTAGCTTGTGGGAGACTGGGGTTCAAATCCCCTTTATGCTGCCTGAGACAGGATTCAAACCTTGATCTCTTAACCTGGCAAGTGAATTGCCTAAGTGCAGCACTATTTTGCTCCAGAGGCTCCCTTGCTCTTGTCTGGTGAAGCTGCTGCACTTTCATTACATATTCATTGGGCCAAAAAGGCATCAAGCAGCCCTGTGTGGTCTAGTGGTTGGGGGTGTACCGAGGCTGGGGTTCCAGTCCCCTTTATGCTGCTTGAGACAAGATTTGAACCTTGATCTCTTACTTGGCAAGTAAACGCTCTAAGTGCTGGGCTAGGAGACATTCCAATAGGCTAGCTTCCTCAGTGTTTCCTATTGGGGAGGGCAATGTCATTAAGTAATTAAAGTCACTGGGCCACACTTACACCATGAGCCCCTCTGTGGCCCAGTGATATGGATCCCTGTCTTTGGAAAAGAGCCTGTGGGGGTTCAAATCCCCTTTATGCTGGCTGAGATGGGATTTGAAGGGTGACTGCCTACCTCTTAACTGAATGGCCTAAGTGCCTGGCTAGGAGGCAGTGGGCTGTGGGGGTCTCCCTCGGTCCTTTCTGTTGCAGCTAGGCCACATTCAGTAAATATGACATGAAAATTGGCCCAGGTGCTGTGCTACATTCCCACTGTAGTGCTGTGGTTTGGGGACTTACCTAAGAAGCAAAGAAGTGCAGGTTTAAATCCTTTCCCTGAGACGGAAGGGGCACCTTGATATCTTACTGCTGAAGCGTCCCACTTTAACTATATATTAACCGGAGCAAGATAAGCTCTCAAGTCCCTCTATGGTGTGGGGGGTTAGGGTGCTTGCTTGGATTGTGGGTGACCCTGGTTCAACTCCCTGCTGTTTGGGACAGGAGGGCCTCTGGTGGGTGAGAGGAGACCCCTCCTAGCTGAACAAGAGGCCTGTCACAGGGCCTCTTGCTCTTTTAATTAAAGGGGCTTTTG
>NW_027424798.1:22797-38481 GCF_003597395.2 Chelonoidis abingdonii
CAAGGCTCGGATTAAACTCTTTACCTCAGTGGGGGAGAATTCAGCTGCAAGGGGCCCTTTGCCGTCCGCCCATCTGGAAGAGAGGAAAAGGCAATCGTTTGCCGGAGCTGTACAACTACAGGTTAATACCAAGATCTATTTCTACCACCGCTCTTCTGACCCCTTCAATGAAACCAGTGCAGTTCTCCGGATCTTGCTCCCCACAACCAGTCCTATACACTCCTGAATATTTCAACTCTGCTTAGTTTACAAGCACAGTTCTCGCCTGCATAACTCCCTCTCACTCTAGTGAAGTTTGGGTATGGTTACAACTAATTCTAGGGCAAGGAGCCACTGCCTGCTCCAACAGCTTCAAATGTATCTGATTACTGACCCGCTACTCACCTGTCCTCTATTAAAACAGTCATATTTAGAAAGCAACCGATGGAACAGCGCAGGACCTGCTCTTGGGGGTTTTCACTACAGACAGGGCTCTCTCTGCTTTGCATCTAGCTCAGAATAAACTTACAGCCTGCTCTGCATGTATTTACTGGGTCTGACCAAGTCAGCATCTCCTGGGACTGCAAGGCCTGGGGTGGAACCAGAGCATTCCGAAATATCTCCCCTTGTTCCGAGAGCAGCTGTAAGTAGCTCCCAGTGCAGGCTGTGACAGAGCTCTTTGATACAGGGGAGAAGCTGATTTGTCTGTTTGCTCTCCACACGCTTTGGGTCTCTAAGCGAAGGCTGCCCAAGACAGCAGGCGATCCACACCCCTCCAAGGTGCTTGTAGCGCAATTGTGGATGGGGACTGTCTGGTTCCAGACATCTACAGCCAGTTAGTGTTGCACTCAGAGGTATGTGGGCCCCACCCTCATGTACAATTCCTGCGAGTCTCCCATGCCAGTCTAAAGGAGCAAGCCGTGGCATTTGAAAGTTCAAACTGGCCAGACAGGAAAGCCTGACTCTTTGGTAAAACTGCAGTAAACAGCAAGGAGGCACAGATAACATCACAGGTGATGGGCAGAGTGCCAAAATGGCTGCAGTGAGATACACAAGGCAGGCCTAAGATTACGCTGACCTATGAGAGAACAGAGAGAAACATATTGGTCATGTTTTACACTTTCCTGCCTTTGGGCATTGGGCAGTGTTTTGTGGATAGTTACTTTCACTCCTCCCCTGCACAGTCCCGTCATTTTCCCATTTGGGCTGGTCTTTCGCAAAGAAACAGGGAAAATGCACAAAAATCAAAAAGGGGGGAATATTGGCAGGTGCAATATCCAAAAGTACTTTACGTGCGTTTACTAAAACTAACTCGATTTCAAGCGGACAGCGTTCCTTCAACTGAGAACACTGCATTATCGATCAACCCCAGACAGTGATGAAAGAATTCCTGGGGTATTAGAAGAAAGGAAAGGCACCTACCGATCTACTATTTCTTGGAGATTGGCCTGCAGGATAATCATCAGCTCTTGGAACATCATCCATTTCTGCACATAGATTGGAACCTCCTCCTGGTATTTCTTATTTTTGTTCTCTTCCAGTAACGGAGTGAACACCAAAGGTCCTTCTTCCAGCATGATCCTGCACAGGGAGTGCAATCTGTCGGCATCCTCAGCAGAGATATCCTGGAATTGCACAAACGGGGAGCACTATTCAAAGGAACAATTAAGCATTTTCTGGTGCTTAGAGCAGAAAGTGACATGAAAGGACCAGAAAGCTTTGTGAAGATAAATCAGTGATCCGAACCATACTTAACATACCACGGGAGACACTAGGTTTCTTCAGCTTCCTATCTGCCCCTCTTCCTAGGCCAAAAGGACTTACTTATGAATATCAGAGGGGTAGCCGTGTTAGTCTGGATCTGTGATAAAGCAGCGAGAATCCTGTGGCACCTGATTATAACAGACATTTGTGAGCGTTGAGCTGTTCGTGGGGTGAATACCCACTTCGTCACCCACGAAAGCTCACGCTCCAAAATGTCTGTTAGTTATAAGGTGCCACAGGATTCTCTGCTGCTTTTACTTATGAAGTTTGTGCATTTCAACAAGCTCTTGGCATCTGCTAACGCACAGGATCTGTGTCTGCTTAAGAGCACAATGTCTTATGGATGCCGATCTTGCTGTGGAGCGGAACATTATTGTAAAGCGTTGAACGCTTCAGAGGGAAATCGCTCAGACTGTGCGGTAACGTATAGGAGCTTTATGTTTTGGGCAGAACAGCTGTAGCATCTGCTGTGAAGAAGCTCATCTAAGAAGAGCTGCATTATCGTCTAAGTCTTTCAGGTAGACTTGTGTACAGATCACAATGGAGTCAGATGGGTAACACATTTCAGTCATTTGGTTACGAATGGTATTCCTTTAAACGATTTCATATGCTCATTTTACTTCTTGTCCAGCATAACCTGCCCAGTCGATTAACAGACAGAGAATTGGGAAATAAAGAAGAAAGAGGTAAAAACAACCAAGATTATTTTAAAGCAGAGCAAAATTTCGGATTGAGATCAGCATCTTTTTTGTGGTATGTGGTCAAAGCACGAAGCCTAGTCAGAGGATGAAGAGAGATTCATGTATGGCTCCCGAGCACTGCAGCAGGGAGCTGGGGCTCTCAGGGTTTCCAGACTCCCTGCCACTTGAGCAGGACTACCAGGCCAGCTGGCTCCCCAGCCTGCATGGGTTGGGCAGCCTGGTGAGCCAGCTGGCCTGGGAGTTTGGAAGCCCTGGGGTCCCCGGAGCCAGCAGACCCTAGGCTACTCGGCAGTAGTTGGTATGATTCATATCAGATTAACAGCTGCTATTCAGTAGTGGGCAGCAGTGAAACTGACATGATTTATGGCCATTTCTGTGAGCAGCTGCTGGAGATCCCAGAAGTATATTTCATTTTGGAATCCTTGTGTTTTTGATGTATCTGAAACAAAATTTTTCAGATTCCCTGGTTTGCAGGAAATTCCGAAATCTAAGCAAGACTCAGATAAACCACTCTGAAACTTTGCAAACACATTACAAACTCCATCACCCTACTACGCTTTGCCAAGTCCTAAGGTGCACCACACACTCGATTTAACACTGAAAGGTGAAATCCAGCTACTCCATTAAAGTGAATAGGAGTTTTTCCATTGGCTTCAGTGGTGCCAGGATTTCACCTTGTTTGGGTGTGTGGTCTCAGCTGGTTCTGGCTGATGGATGCTTGAAGTATTTCTGTTGCACTGGATCCTAGATATCAGTGAAAGTCAAGAGTGGCCCTGAAAGCTGGTTCTTGAAAGCTCATCTGTAGGGTAAACAAGTGCCTTATTTAGAACAACATTTGATCCTTGGTATGCAGAGCACATGCAATCCTCCCTTACCTCTAGGGCAGTGATTCTATTAATGATCTCGCTGAGTGCTGTGTTCAGTAAGGTCCCCATGGCCTTGCAGTAGATGTTGACCGGAAGCACATCTTGCCATACTTTGCCAAGTCTCTTTAGCTGGTGCAGAACCTGGAAGATAACAACTCCACAATCATAAGCAAAGATAGACAGTAACGCTGATAAAGCAATTACACGGTTATAAACTAGCTTTCAAAGGCAGGAGAAGGCAATTTAAGGTATCATATTAAGAAAAAAACTAGTATTTTTAAGCTTGGATCTAGACGTGGGTCCCCCACCTAAAAAAAGCTCTTTTCCCTGAAAAATGTCAAACAAAAACGAAAAAAATAATGTCGAAAATTTTACCAAAATCTTCTAATTTTGTTGAAGGCAATTCAAATAAAAATATACCTTCATGTTGAGTTAGATGAATGAATCAAATATGAACATGTTTCAGATTTTATAAAAAGGAAAGAAAACATGGGAGAAAAAACCCAATCCAAAAAAGAAAAAAGATTGATTTCAGTTCGACTGTGTTGATGCAAGCTTATATCCGTGCTAAGAATTCGTAGCTTGCGATTAAAGGGAACCACCACAGATACATGTGCACTAGGTCTGTAACGCCTTCGGTGGTCTCACTCACCTGCCTTGTGCTGCTTGTTTGCTGCAGAACAGTTTTCCTCTGCCATATTGGAAAAATAAATTCCTTTCACTATGACCAATCTCTTCCAGAGCCTCTCCTTTGCTGCACCACGCATCGTGGCCAGAAAACACTCCATCCCTGAGGTGTTAAATGAGAGGAGGAAGAAGACATTTATTCCACAGCCTCACATGATGTCAGCTTAAATCTGATTTTGCTCATTCTGATCTTCAGCACTGACAGAATCAGACACCTGCCTCATTTAAAAGTTCAGATCAAGTTTATAAGCCTCTACATCTTGCTTCCCGTTCATGAACAGCCACATGGCTACCATCTGCCAGGCACAACCACAGCCGGGAGGATAGAAACTGCACCCGTAATCCCCCCCCACTCCCCCCCACAGCATGTGAGATCTCCACACACTTCTGGATATCCTTACAGAGTGCAGAATAAATAAAACACTTCGAAGATTGAGAGTAGCCATTAATATGGATTCCCTCCTTTGTCAGACTCAACACGCTGAAAATTATTTTTCCCTGCATTTTGTTCTTGGACTTCTACAACAATCGAGCAAATCTCAGAAACAGGACGCAGCCTTCCAGAGTGTGCATGTGACTTGAGGTCTCTCACTAGTACAAAACAATCATTCCGAACTGTGCCCTATATATACCGACAAAGGGAGACAAATCAAGGTACCTTGCCAGCTTTGAAGCGGCAGAGGGCTCTACCAGACAGAGCAGCCTTCTCTCAAATGCAGAGGATATAGTAATCTAAGGAAAGATTTCATACCACAATAGCAATCAAGAAGGGCTGCTCTATGAGCCAGAGCGAGCAGGGACCACCCCTTGCATTACCGCGAATGGCCAACAACAATGCTAGTGATTCTGCACTCTAGGAATTCCTCCTTACGTAACACTCAATCTGCTACTTCGAAAGTGGCAAGACATCTCTGGCACAGCCACTTACCATGCTGACAGCATCAGGAACTGAGAAGAACCTGGGCGGACAAACTCCCACTGAATCACAGGACTAACAAATCCACATTGGCAATTGATGTAGAATACCAACCACGCTGTGACACTTACTCTCGTAATATTGAATCATACTCATTCACTTCTGTGGCCCTTCGTTCGAATGCTCTATAAAGCTTATTAAGCCTCAGAGGTGCCCCTCCAGAAACAGAAGCGTCGCGCCCCCCTCCCATTGAAAGCATTGCCCATTACACAGATAACAAAAGAGGACAGAAGTTACGTGACTTGTGAGGGTTCACACAGTGCCGATTCCTGACGCCAGACCACTTGCTTATTAGCCCCATGCACATTTTTAATGATAAATCGCTTCATTACAAATACACGGATGGGAATGCTAGAGTATTTTCATTCAAAGGTAATTACCAAGTCTCCTAAACCAGGTACCAGATCTACAAGGTAGCTCTCATCATCACAGTCATGTGATAAGCGGTTCGGAACTGATGCCCAGGGTCAGAAGGGGGATGGAATGTACTATACAGTTTGTGATGAACTGGCAGGCAGCTGGCAGTTTCGAAGTTTCTCTCTCACAGGAAGGAGATTGAAGAGAAGGCAAAAATAAAGAGGACATGTTGTAATCAGATCTCGGCCTCTAAAATAAATAAATCTCCTGAATATTGTTCTAGGCATCAGAAACGCTCCACAGTCAGACACTCAATAGGCAAGAGCTACCTCCACTCTAGTTTCAGTGCTGTACGTAACGATCAAAAGCAAGCATGCATCAACGAACAGTTAGCCGAGAATAAAAGCATGCTGGCCTCTGAACTCTCACGCACATGGACATTACTGTTAGAGGGTAGACATCAGTCATCACCTCTGTTAGGCCATGTCCTCGACATAGCTATGATGTTCACGGGCGGGTGAAAAGTCACATCCCTGAGCGGCGCATTAAGCGCCCGTAACTCCTTATGTAGCCAAGCACTAGTGATGATTCTTCCATTCACCCGAAGCACCCCTCTCAAGGAGGTGATTACCCAGGCCGACAGAGGAACCCCCTCCCATCCGGTCATTGGTCAGCGTCACACACTGGGAGCACGCACGTGGCACATGTCTTCGGCTGTCGTGTTTCAGTGTGGCCATCCAGCCCTTCCCTTAGGATCTAGTCCATAAGCTCAACGTAATACTGTGTGTTATATGCAGATGAGTATCTGTTTCTAAATCTGTTAACGTGAAGACTTAGAAGCACGAAAGCCATCTCATGGAGTCAGGAAGCTGCAGAATCAGAGAGGGAGCGGACAAGAACCTCTCCACCAGTGTCAAAAGGTACGAGGTAATGCTGAGGGCTGTGGCAGCCCAGTTGTAAGGGTCCTCGAACCCAGCTGTAGCTCTTGGACTTTCAACCCTTTCCTACACTGCTTCTCCTCAGTGGGTAGGGGCAGGAAGCCACACATGACCGTCTCACACACCACACTGGGTTGAAAGGCTCCGGGCAGTGATTCAATAATGAAAAGCACTATCTAAAGCTATGTATTTCAAAGAGGTGGATGCTATTTTTCCCAAAAGGAGAAGGGATCCCCTCCACCCAAACCAAAGACCACCAGGACAAGCATTAGGAGTGAGCAGGAGTATTATAAATAAATGAGCGTTGCCCCTGGCCCAAAGAGCAGGTCCCCGTTACACTCCGTGTAACACTCACACACTCACTTGTGGTAAATTGGCACGACGTCATAGAACAAATGGAAGATATTTCGCACCGAGTAAAAGAGCTGCATACAACTGCAAGGCAAATAAAGTTCACGTTAACCATCTTCCAGTTGGAACTAATGCCTGCAGCAAGAGGCGCATTCTTAATGCAGTGCTGAAAGGAGAAAGAATTCAGTGGCTGTGTTTTGGACTCTGACGTCAGATATAACCAGCAGAGGCTAAGGGATGATTTTCAGAAGTGCCTACGTAACTTAGCAGCACAAGTTCCACTAGAAGCCAATTGGGCATTGTGCTGGAGGTGTAATTCCCAGCTCGGAGAGATACATCTGGGCCGGCGCTGGTCAAACTAGCACGCCACAAATAGCAGTGCAGCCACAGCTGCACAGGTGACCGGATGGGCTAGCCGTTCCCATGTGAAACTCTGGGTACGTGCTCGGGCGACTTGCCTGGCCCACTGCGGCTACACTGCTCTTTTTAGCGCACTAACTCGATCAGAGCTCAAGCGAGACTGCCTCCTTGCACCGGAACTCACACCCCAAGCTCCAGTGTAGACGCACCCAGAGACACTTCTGAAAATCCCACCTGAGGCTGCAAAGAGGGGATGACTGAGATTCTTGGTCAAGGCAGATCTGGTAAACCCCTGGCCCTCACTAGCTTGGAGACCTAGCTGTACATTTGCCCTTCCACTTGGAGACCTAGCTGTACATTTAATTTCAAGAGCAGTCACCAAGAACTTCGGGGCTTCTCTCATTTCTCATTCACCATGGTGTCCTGCTGCACCCACAGTGCCTCTATATGAACGTGCTAAGCTAATCCCCAGTGAATGCCACTCTCTCCCCAATGCGCATTGCAAAGGGCACAAACACAGCTGAAAGCATTGCTCATTCTGGAGCTGCATACGGCCATTTGCCCTTCCTCAAGGGCAGGGGGAAAAGAACCTCCGCTGTAACGGATAATGAGCAGGGGATAGGGCATGTTGAGGGGCACACATTTTTGTGAATGGCAACTATTATTACTATCAAATATTTGTACTATGGTAGTGAACAGGAGCCCCCCCATCACGGACCAATGTGCTAGGCAGTGTGCAATCTACCCGCAGAGCGCAGGCTTTTAAAGGCCTGTTCTGAAAGCAAATACCGTCTGCAAGCCACAGGCAGCACCCTGGAAATCTTACCAAGGCTTCCCCCAAGCTGTCACATCGCGGCGGAGCAGCTGGTATTGCTTGCACTCCTGAGGGTTTTGCAATGCTACCCAAGGAAGACCTACAAGATGGAGGCCAGCTCCAGAACCACAGACCACATGTCAGGAACGAGACCTCTGAAATCCCTCTTTAACCAGGAAGGCAGCATTTTCCTTCTCCCCGTTCCGCTCCGCCCACACACACTCTGCTATGGCAGCATGGGAAGCACTCTGTATGCAATCCTCCCTTCCCAACCAGAGCCATGGTCTCCAGTTACCGGGCCAGACAAACACAGCCTGGGAGACTTGAAATCCCTGCCAAATGCACAACTCGGGTTCTTTGCTTTCACTCGGGTGATGATGTGGTACTACTGGGTTTCTGGGAAGTGGGCGGGCGAAGCCTAAGGGGAGGATCCACAGGACCACAGAGTGACGATGTGGTAGGAAAACAGGCAGCTCGCCCTCCCCGGCAATGACACTCTTACACCTCATCTTGGCTGGGGGAAAAAGGGCTTTTCACCAATTGTCAGCTAACACACGGTAAGATTTTAGCATGGACAAGGCACCGGTTTTTATCCTGATCTGCGAACAAACATGATTGAAAACTACAATCTGCCTCGTCTACACTGGCATTTTACTGTGTGTCAATGACCACCTTAGCTAAATACAGCCCATCTCAACACACCCTTAGAGGCCATCACCACTAGCCGTTGTGCCACCAGGGCACTGCCAGGAAGGCTGCATGGCAGCTGTCCCTGTTTGCTGGATTAATCCGGGGATTCAGTCTCCAACTGGCAAATCAGTAGCTTTCATTAACCATTTCACCTTGATTATTTTTAAGTGAATTACATTTTCTGCCCTTTCTAGTACTGGTGCCTGTAACCAGGTGTCCTGATACCGAGAGTGTCCCTTGGGCTCTACCCACCAATTCAGAGCTCTTACCACTGATCTGTGCTGGTTGTAGGTCTATAATGCCAACTCTCAATTTCTCCACAGACACACTGATGTGGCAAGTAGGCAGAGAGAATGTGTGCTGGCTCAGTCTGGTCTCACTCTCCAAATTTATCAGCTCGTTGTGCAGCATTTTGGAGGCTTTGTGCATTTTTAAATGATCACCTGCCCCAGAGTCAGGCAGTTTTGGTATCGCTACCGAGGAATCAGGTGTGATCTAAGGAGGAAACAAGAGGCACGCATCACAACTTAGTTCCCAGAGAACGGAGACAGCATAAGGCAATTTAACAGTGAATTACACAGACCGGGCTGAGCATTCCATGGGACTCCACCAGAGCTACTCCGAGGGGCTCACAAATGTACGTGGCATGATAACAGCTGAATGTGTGATCCACAGTAGGCAACCATCTCATTCTTAAGCACAATCATTCTAAAGGATCTTTACATTTCTATTAGCTGTAATGATCCTCAGAAAAATGTGTAAAACCAGCTATCTCGTTCTGAGGAAGGCTTCATTCCATTATTTTAAAAATCATATTCAGCTTGTTAGTTAGAATATCAGCCCTACGGAAAATGCACTTGAGGGTGACCCAAAGCTTTAAGAAGCAACCATTTCCTGCAGAGTTCACACAAAGAACAAAAACAAACCAATCCTCTATAAAAACCAGACTCAGTGTTCTTAAGCTGTTCTCCTTCAATAGCTAGATGGTTTCTTACAAATACGCTTTGTAAATTGCGATCTCTAGCACCTTTACAGTGTTGTGTATTTCTGAGGTCATCAACTTTCTGGCTGCCACGATCACGTCCTGGCATATTTTGTTAGCAAAGTGGGAATTGACATTGCGGGCGTATTTCAGTAAGTCCGTGGCATCTCCTTTTAAAAACCCCATGTTCTTCAAGTGTTTTTCAAAGTCCTCAGTGGATTTGATCACCTGAGAAGAGAGTTAAACACAAATCATTTCCACGCTATTATGGATTGTGAGTTATAATAATCAAGAAGCAGGATGAAAAGCAGCTAGACCTTCTCCAGCTCAACGGGAAGGACAGAGTGGATACAAAGGAAGTACAAGGGGCGGAAGAGCTTTGAATCTGGTTCCAGTCAGTGATGATCCCAAACTGTAACCGCTTGACAGCACTTCAGTGGCCCTTGTGAGATGTGTGTTTCAGTTGAGGGCCCATGAACACGTGTCCAGAACAAAATATTACAGTGGACGCTAACTGTCCCCCTTGGTTGGCACTCTCAACTCCAGCGCCCAGGAGGGAATGAAACGGACAAGAGAGGGGCTCCCTGTGGAAAAGTGGCCTGGGAGAAGCTTTGCCGCAACTGGCTCTTCTGGGAAAAAGACTCCAGAGTCCGGCTGTCAGTCTGGCACCTTTCACCAGCACAAGGGCCCAGAACCTCAGAGGTATTGAGGTGCCTAACTCCCATTGATTTTAACAGGAGTTAGGCACTAAATACCATTTGGGAAGTGGGACTAAGTTCTATTTTATTTATTTAGGTTTAAAATAATAAAGACCCTTGCCCAGGGCTTTAAGAGCTGTAACACAACTAATCGTACAGTAAACACAATTACATTAAGTTCGGCAGCACTGAAATCAGTTGCACAGGAACTTGGCCAGTCAGCCAGCTACCGATCTTCCTCATCGTCTAGGAAGAATGCCCTCGGCAGCATGCCCTGCAAGTCACCAAATCTGGTCTAGTTTGGACCAACGAGGGAGGAAGTCCCAGCCCTCACTGCCACCCTCTCTTCTTTATAAAGAGAGTGTTTGTGCTGAGGGCAGCTTGTTTAGCAAAAGCAAGAGGTCTTGAGCTAGTTCGAGCTGCTCAGTGCTGCTATCGTCAACTGCACCTGACTGATTTTTATGCTGGGATACAGATGAGAGCAAAATACGTAGTTAAAAACATTGCACCGTTACTGGCACCGAAGGACTATGAGACACTGCTTAAGGCAGAGACTGACTTTGAAAGTTCCCATTGTGGCAGAGGATAAAGGATCAGGAGACAATTCCATTATTGCAGAAATCTGCCTTTCCAGGCTTTACGTTGCATGGATTTGAAAACGCTTGAGTCTACCTCGACGTACTGCTCAGTTTGGCTGCTGTTTGCTGGAATCGAGTACCCCAGAACATTCCTGAATGAGGCAGCCAGATACCTCCTCCAGACCATGTCACCCAGCATCTCTGCCAATACCACTCTGGAGTCCTTCTCATTTCCCCACACACATCGAGAGACACAATCTGGATTCAAAAGAAAGAACACAAATGGTTCTGAATTAGGCTCCAGGGGCAAAGCTCTCGATCCTTCCACACGCCCCTTGTGAGCTCAGAAACCGGAACTGTCAATGGTTCCATTTCATCGGATGTTCTCTGGTCTCGGGCCATGACAGGAATTCCCTGCCTCCTGAGGCCACTAACAGATTTTAAAGGTAGACTGAACCTGTGTCCCCTGTGAGTTTGCTCAGTGCCTGAATGTGCCTCATTCACGCTCTGTGAAAGATCTCCACCGGACGGTCCCATACAGGATTTCCCGCAGATTGTATCATGCATTCTAGGCTTTTTTCCGCAAGTTCCCCAGAGCTTCTCACAAAGCAAGATTAGCATACTGGTCATCTGAGAACAACTCTTTCTACAGAGAAATAAAGCACTTCTTCAATGGCCTACACGCTAAATACTCTTGTGCTTCATTTCCATGGTAGGGGTTTCTCCTGAATGCTCAGAGTCACTGCAGATGCTGTCACTCAAACCCCCACTTCTCATTTCAAGTGCTGCTTGCTGCCCCCTCAAAAGAGACCAGGAAATTAAAAGCCTTCAAGAATGACTCCTCACTCAGGAATTCCCATCTTCCTGTTAGTCAGTGCCCTCCCTAAACCACACACTTGTCACGGAACAATGGGTAAGACAGTCTGCAGAGCCACGGTGAGGAAGCACAAACAGAGCTGGGAAGATTAAAGGTCCAAAAGGAGAGGGAACCAAGTGCAGTTTTGCAGTGTTCGAAGCTGCCCAAAGCATTGCAAAGCCTCACTCAGCTACAACAGACCATCCAGAGCACTGCATAGATAGATACAGAGAGCAGCGGCTACCCTGCAGAACCAGTGCTGTTGTACTGCTAGACTTCCAAGAGCTCTCCACAACCAGTTAGATGAGCAGCTGTGGAAGAGCAGCATCTCGCGCTAATTCTCAGGAGCGAACTACCCTACTCACAAGGTTTTGAAGAACTTCAGCACCAGCGTGATCTTGCCATAAACCTCCACTGGGGATGGATGGTCCAGATTAGCTCCGCAGACTCAAAGGCAAGACGAGGTGTCAGGCTGCTCCCAGCAGGGACGAAGGGAGGATAAAAATCAGTGGCTAGATGTACTTCAGCAGTATTGGCCTGACAAAAGGAAGAGAAAGGTGATCTTCAGCATCAGTAGCGTCTACGAGTAGGCTGTGTTGCTCCAGTAGTTGCAAAGGGACCAGCTATGAGCAGCCCTTGGTTTAGGATTGCTCGTATTCGGGATGAGGAACACTCCCCTGGGTAGCTGTAAAATCAGGAGTGTTCTTGAGGCAGCGCCTTTGGTTAAGCATGGGGACTCAGGCATAGAGCCTTATGTTATAAATCAAATTATAAACTATTTACAAAACCAGCCATGTGAAACTGTATGCCAGCAACTGGCAGAGGCTTGTTAATTTGCTTTACTACGACCTGCAATTATAGATCACCTGGAACAGCCTGAAATGACGCCTGCTCTGTGCCAGGGAGGGGACTACAACCAGAAAAATAGTGTAAAACATGAGCCCCTCCAGCCACAAAACCACAGATCAAAATGGAAGTAACAAACCAACTTGACAGGGAGGGAAAATTTCAGGGCAACTGCAGCATTAATAGGGCACGGATTCCATTGCTCAGTGCCATGGGATGTGTACCTGGTCCCAGAGGATGTGGAAGATGCCGCTATCTGCGGCCTTCATTTCAGTATGGGAGTCCTGTGCACCTGCACTCCACAACTCTGACCGCCAGAGGGCTGTCCCAGTAGGGGCAGTCCACTGCTACCACCACGCCAGCAGCACTGGAAAAGAGACTGGCAAGGAGATGGGAGAGTGGACAAAAACACATGTGACCAGAGGAAGAAAAACAAACATACATCCTACCTGAGAGAAGTGACTCCTCAGAGAGGGTGCTGCCCGCTGAGAGCAACCCAGGCCTTGGAAGAGGCCAGTGGCGACAAGGGAAGGGTTGAATTATCTGACCAAGGGCTAGGGCCATCAACAATGTGGGTGGATGAGATTCTGTGGCTGCGTTGTGCACGAGGTCAGACTAGACGATCACAATGGTCCCGTCTGACCTTAAGGTCCATGACTCTAAATGCCTCCCTCTTCCCACATTCTCTTCCATATTTTGCACTGACAACGGGACTCAGTCTCACACTGGCAGATTCTTGAAACAAATTCACTATCTAACAGCAGGTCTCTCGTTTTAATGGGACACAAAGGCCTGTCTTACCAAAAAGTTTAAGCCTGGTGTGCAGTTCTCCTAGCACAGCAAATGCCTGGAGCACAGAAGCAACAGGTGGTCCAGAGATCTGATCTTCCTTCAATGGCATCGTGCATAAGTGCAACTCCATCTGCATCACTGTCTCTGCACTGCTGATTTCTAAGAGAGAGCATAACCGTCTCCATTACAATGCGAAGTGCGCTAGAGAGGAGCTGACAGTCTACAGGACTTCTTGGATGGGCGCTAAAACAAACCATTAAGCTCTCCTTTCTTCACCTCATTTCCCTGACCATAAGCCAGGGAGATCTCAATGGTGGCTCGGATACAGTGTCACGCTCCTGGCCCCCCATCTAATGATCAGCTCTTGCCGGCCTTGGAAGTTGGCAGCGGAATCATTAGCTCCTGAATATCAGCATATTGCAAACTGCTTGCATTGGTCTTTTACACAGGTCTTGATGCAATTTCCCTATTTCAATTTCTGTGCAAATTTAAGAACATTTTGGCCATAATTACTCTTCCTCCTCCACTGTAAACTCAACTGAGGCATGAGCTTGCTTTTTTAAATGAGGAATTTCGGTGGTACAGAGGGAACTGAGATACATATATTTGGGCACTGGCTATGTGTCAGTTGCTCACATCTTCCTAAATATCTAAAGCAGCTTGGCAAAATTCTACCCACTGGAAGTCAAATATCATTAGCGTGTTCATAACTGTCATGGTAAGAGTGGGTGAGTCTATTTTAATTCCTGAGCCGGTAAGATTTCATGATGAATTTTCAAGGCTGAGCTAAAGCAATTCCTGATTTCCTGACATGCTCAAGGAGCTACAGTTATATACAGGAAAATGAAACTGTCACTTCAAAGATCTAACTGATGAGACCTTCCTCAGGAAACCGAAATGGAAAAATCCGTGTGCACCAGACATGCTGCGCACTCACAGCTCGCTCCGTACAGAGACACTAACCTGTGGGTATGGATGAGGTACTCTTACATGGCACAGAGGAAGCTGTAACACCCCACAGGCACTAAAGAATCACTTCAGACATAGCTTCAATTACCAGCAGTTTTCCATTTCAATTATCTGTGCAACAATCTGGCAAACTAAGCCCAATTTCTATCATAAATAGGTCAGAGGAAACTCATCCTTTCTATTTTATCCCTCAACAGAACTACACTTTTTCATTCAAAACAGCACTTCATTATTCCCTCATTCCCTCCTCATCCTGGGACTAGAGCGGGCTCTGAGGAACAGGAGAGAAGGGGTGTAACTTGCCAAACGAGTCTATGCTGGGTGAGCATGTTCATCTTGACGAAAGGTTTCAGAAGCCTCACCCAGGTAATGGGCCAAGTTAGTTTCGCAATAACGCGAAAACCTGATATTGTCCAAATTGGCGTCCCCATTAGCTATGGGGAAATCCTACAACCTCTCAGGTTTTGCATCATGACCGAGAAAGGAGCTAGAGGCTGAGAACTCGCCGGGCTTCTCTGTCTCACTCACTAGGAAATACTCCTGTACGTGCCAGAAGAAACATTTCAAATAAATTTTAAGAGCCACTGAATGTATCAGGCTGCCTGGGATAGCTCCAAACCACCCCCAGATGGTGTGAAATTCAAAGAGCGCTGCCTCCAGTCAATCCTACTCACTTAGGAATATGCCACGGGCAGGAAGAGCTAGCTGAATCCATCCTAGCTCACCTATGTTAACTAACGTCTTAGCTCTGAAGAGCTTTTCGAGCCAGGATCATTTCTGTCACTGACCCAAACTAAGATGTTCAGCACCTTTTGACGGAGGAAGCTTCCACAAAACCATTTGCCGCCACTCTTCTCCCAGGTGATAGAGCATGTTCTGGGTCTGCACCGTCAGCTCCGTGCCTAGTGCCTTCAGAACCTTCAGCTCAAAGCCTTTGCGGGATTCTAGCACTTTCAAACTACTTCGTGCCTAGCAATAAGAGGAAGACAGTTATGCACAGAGCACGGGCACCAGGGACACTGAGCCGATGGCATGCAAGTGCTAACATCAGGGAATCACGGGATAATTATTGACGATATTTATAAGAGACATAATTACATATACTTGAGAAGCTTGTTACTACCTTTTCCAGATGGCGAGCTGCTGCCACATACTTCTTTTCCAGTAATGCGGTGCTATAGTCTTTAATAGCCCTGTCGAACTGAAAGAGTTCAATAGAAGTTAAATAAAACAAAGACAAGGTACTACACTCAGGAAGGAATAATCAGTTGCACAAATACAAAATGGGATATTACTGCCAAGGAAGGAGTACTGCGGAAAGGGATCTGGGGGTTATAGTGGATCAGAAACTAACTATGAGTCAACAGTGTAACACAGTTGCAAATAAAAAGCGAATATCATTCTGGGATGTATTAGCAGGAGTGTTGTCAGCAAGACACGAGAAGTAATTCCTCCGCTCTACTCAGCGCTGATAAGGCCT
>NW_027424799.1:0-17586 GCF_003597395.2 Chelonoidis abingdonii
TAACCTCCTTATTGTGCTTCTCTCTCTTCACCGGATTCTGATCAACTCATCGACCACCTCATGGAAGATGTCAACCTCACCCTCTCTGATCCTTCAACATTTATCCTAAATGGTATTCCTGTGCTAGAAGCTTCCCACATCTGGATTTCCATCCCATTCTCTATGTTTTCTGCTATTGGCCTGTTGGGAAATTTCATGCTTCTGTTTGAAGTAAGCAAAGAGCAGACCCTGCACAAGCCGATGTCCCTGCTACTCTGGATGCTGGCTCCCACAGACATTGCCACATCTACCTCTGTCGTGCCAAAGGCACTGTATGTATTTTGGTTCAATTTGAAAGGTATTACTCTGGGTGGCTGCTTCACCCAGATGTTCTTTTTCCATGTGGTTTCTATTATGCAGTCAGCTGTCCTCCTGGCAATGGCCTTTGATTGCTATGTTGCCATATGTAACCCTCTGAGATAAGCCACCATCCTCACTAACACATGAATAGCTAAGCCAGGGCTCTTGGGTTTGATAAGAGCTGTTCTCCTCATTCTGGCCATGCCCCTGCTCCTGAGCAGACAGTCATTCTGTACCAACCGCATTATCCCCCGTACGTATTGTGAGCACATGGTTGTGGTGAAGATATCATGTGGGGATGTCACAGTCAATAGGATGTACGGCTTGGTGATAGCACTTGTAGTTTTAGGGTTAGACCCGATGCTCATTGCCCTGTCCTATGGTTTGATCCTCAGGGTTGTCCTCAGAATCTCCTCCGAGAAAAACCTCAACACCTGCACAGCCCACATCTGCATGATGCTGATGTCTTATCCTCCCTTCTTCTATTCCACTCTGACACATAGGTTTGGTCAGGGCATCGCTCCCCACATTCATATTATCTTGGCCAATCTCTATTTCCTCCTCCACAACATGCTCAACCCTATCATTTATGGGGTCAAAACCAAAGAACTTTTGGAGAAGGTGGTCAAATGCACTTCCAGAATGTGCTCTCTGGGGCACTGACTTTAAACTTTCCTGACTAGAGGGGAGAAAGATATCTCTTGTATTAATCAGGTCTCTTTTCTAGTTTGCCTTGAGTCAAGCATTCTGCGTTCAGAGTTGCGAAATTCCTGCAAGTTAACCATCATTAATCACTTCCAACACAAAGCTCTGCTCTTCTGGCTGAGTTCTCTCTCTATGACATTCACCGTGACTCTTTCAGCATCCCCATCAGCCACCGCAGAACCGTTATTGGCTTTTCCATGATTCGTGCTATCATCAACGATAGTGCGCTGTCTGGACAGTGGCTTGATGTCAATAATCTTGTGTGACGGTTCCTTGATCGGGTGACAATAACTGGCATTTTACATACCAAAGCTGATGAAGAACAACAATGCTGAGATTTTTTTCATAGGTGCAAGAATCGGTGGTAAATTTACGTGATTTTGCTATGTTCAGTAATTCAAGAGCTTGGAGGATAGACAAATGTTGCGTCGGAAAGAGCGTTATAATACAGGAAAGCTGTGCAGGATTAGGGAAATTTTTTACAGCTTATTGGTAGAGAGTTGTGAACCATGGTATTTATGAGAACGGGATGTTATTATTATAGTGTAACCAACCATTGAGTGTTTTTCCAGTTTGAATCTTCAAACCAGACACTACAGTTTTACATTGTTGTTGTTGAAATAGATGATAGAGATTTTATGTTGGAGTTTTGAACAGATGAAACAGGGCATTCCACCAATGTTGAGGTGATTGGATCACTTGCAGTATTAAGTTCTTCTTACTGCACTCCGCCTTGACACATGACCTTAGATGGACTTGATATTTCATTTTGTGTTGGTTTGTGGAGTTTGGACAGTTGGATGCCAGCAATGTAGATTTTGTGCTATTTGGAATTCATCGAGCGTATGCTCTTTTTTCTTCCAGGGGGGAACAGTTGGCAGTTTTGAAGTTTCTTGAAAACCCTCATGGATCTGCTGGGGAACAACAAATCTTTCATTGAGAACTGTGGTTTGTTTTGCTTGTTTGATTACCGGATTGGTACTGGTTAAGCAATGCTTAGAGTTGAATTATTTTCTCAGATGAACTTTGATTAAAAACCACAATTGTAGAAAGATTCAGAAGGAACTTTTTAACAATCATTCTTTTAGATCCAAATCTTGATGTCGTGACAGTTTGCACCAAAGGAAAGAAATGATTGCAGGTGGCTCGCTGTCTCGTGCTCGTGTGCATAACCAGCGTGGGCGGAGCGATCTCTCCTCCACACTGAGTGATGGAAGTGAGATGCAATGTTGCTTTTAGAATTTACACAGCAAGAGAACTAATTACTCAAATATGGGCTGACTGCATTCACTGAATGCCAGTAGAAAAACAATTCACATAATTTACTGCGCTTGTTGTTTGTATATACATATGTTGTTGGTCTTGGTTTTTGGGTTATTTTAATTACTGCATGCGATCGTGTTTGTTAGTTGTTTTTTACACACTGGGCAACCCTCAATTGGGATTACGAACGATCGCAGTACTGGATTTTGATTTTCGAATTTGGTTATATCTCATAGCTTTGTTCTAAATGTGCCCCAACTTCTCTGTTGTGGGGCTTGTAGACTTTTAAACCAAAATAAAATAAATCTGTACTTAGATATCTAATGAAATCTTCATTCTCTTGCATGTTTTAGGCAACGGGTTGCTTAAAAATCCAAAACCAAAGCGCATTTTATTTCAAGAAAATAGATTGGTATCTGGGTTAGCTTCTTAAATTTGGTAAAGAAGTGCAGTAAAAATTGGCCATTTTTGGACCAGCTGCGAAGGCGCAGCAGCAGGCCCATGCACACAGCAGGGGAAGAGACGATTCCAGAAGGCAGAGGGATGGTCTATTACCTGATGCAACAAATCCAGATGCTGGGGGAAAAGTCTGCTTGGCTCAACTGGGCAAGCTTGGCTCTCACTGGTTTGTCTGGGCCCCTAGGGAGGGAGTGTGCGACTGCACCAGACAGGTGCTCTTATTTAAGGGGTATCTGGTCATTAGGAGCAGCCTGGGCGTGGTTTTGGGAGGCCTGGGATGTAGGGCAACAACTGGCGCAACATTTCTTACATCCTGCTAGTAATTAAGTGTTCGTAAGTTTGTTCCCCATAGCCCGAGGTCGGTTCTTTGTTTGCTTATGGAAATTTATTAATGTTTTCATTTTATTTCATTTGTAGTGATCATGGGCACAGAAGCATTTTGTGTATGACGCAGTAGGGGTCACGCCTAGCCCACAGATGCTACTGTAAGTGATTTCACGACTGCTATGGAGGTTCAGCCATTGCGAGGATCTTGGGCACTGCCCGTGTTGCCATTTAGAGGACTGTGCCAAGCAGCGGATGGAATGGGAGCTCTAGAGGTGCGGCGACCTCTGGTAAAGGAGCTGTATGTGGCAGGTTTCAACCCTTAGTGCAGTAGCAATTCTCCTGCGCGTGCTGAGAAAGCACTACAGCGGACCATAGCCTGCAATTATGAGTTAGAGGGAATGGGACCAACCAATGGATTGTTTGGGCTGTGGATTTTAAGTGAATTGTGTAATGTCATGAACAAGATGCAAAAATCTTGAAATGTGTAATTTTTATGTGGAAGTAACTTTCTGATAAGCGTGAATGTAACATCAAAGATGAGACGCTTCCAGAGGTGCGTATTGGGTAAGCGTTTTTCCGTGTACTCCTTTTTCGATTTGAGTAAAATAGAGCAGTACACCTGACATTGTATGTATTTGTCCCTCTTGAACTGATTTCATACGCAAATCAAGCTTGGTTAAGACAAATTTACACCCTTACACCCTCTGATCAAAACAGTAATGATCATCCCTTCCTCTCAGATTCAATAGTTTAGCACACATGTAGGACGATTTAGACTAATTTCCTCAACAAAGAAGCATTGAAGATGTTCGCGATAGCTACTCTCAATATTCAAGAAATTAATTTAGAATATGTTAGTTCTGTTTTTCTATTGTGGCGCCAAAGTAAGATTCTGAAATTTGGTAATGCGTGGTTTCCCAAAAACGGTCTACAATCCAAACGCCCAGAATATTACAGTGCAGCGCATTGATTTCAAAAAGTCATTGACTTGTATCCTACGTTTGAAAATACGCGGTTAAAGAAGTCACAACGTTTCGTGGCAAAAGGAATTATCAGGAAGGGGCAGCTCGCTTTTATGGCAGCCAGGGAGAGAGCAGACTGCTACTGGCAGCATCCAGGGGAGTTGGCTGTGAGCACCTCTGAACGAACTATATTCACTAGGAGGGTGGTGAAGCGCCGGATGTGTTAGTCTAGGGGAGATGAGTTGTAATCTCATCCTTAGAGATTTTTAGGCCTAGCTTGATAAGCCCTGGCTGGGATGATTTGGTTTGTGGGTTGTTCTGCTTTTGAAGACTGGAGGTTGGGTAGGAGATGACCTCCTGAGAGGACGGCATCTCTTTGATTCCCTAATATTTCATTAACTGCCCTAATGGTCCCTCCTCAGGGAATCATAGAATCATAGAATATATGGGAAGGAGGCTGCGTGTTAAGGGACAAGTGGGTATGAGGAAAGCATTCATTCTATCATTATTTGAATGTTAGCGTTGATTTGATCCACCTTTATTTGCTGTTTGGCTATCCTAGCAGAGGAGAGCCCTTGGACTGAGTGACCTTGGCAGGATTGTGGCAGTTAGCTGCCTGGGAGAAGAAAAGACCTTGCTACAGTGGCTCAAGCCGCCGACGTGTGTTTGGGTGAGCCGAACTCCATTCATCCTCGCCACTAACCTGGATAAGATTCTTGGAAAGAGTAGAGAGTCGGTAGGAAGTGAACCAGGGTAAGCGGCACCTGTTACCCACCCTGACACCTCAATATTCACACTGTCATGTAATTATTATATGTTTTGGGTTTACTTGTATGCTTCTGAGGATGATCGTCATTCGTGAAAAGTTTGATTCTGCTCAATGACTCTATCACCTTGGTTGTTATGTGCTATTGTATTATGTGAAGTGTCATGATATAAGTTTGTGTATGTTAGTGTCACTTGAATTCTGTCTTGAGGGATTGAAGAAGCCCCCATAGCGACTTTCGGGATTGAGGGGTGAGACGGCCAGCCCGAGGTCTAACAGTTAAAAAAGGCAAACAATGTTAATGGCTTACTTGTGGGAGGAAAGATATTGCAAAGCACGAAGATTACCCAAGTGCAGTGCAGGATGGGGGTAGCTGTACATTTACACAGACAAAAAATTCTTCATCCTTGCAGCTAGCAGTAAGCAAGCAGTCCAGTCAAGGCACGCTTTACCCCTGCACATTCTCGAGCTCTAACATTGGTGGTCTTCACTCCCAGAGGAGAGCTCTAGGGTTGAAGTTCTCCAGGTCATATTTTCTAGCTCTCTTGTTGTTCACCGGCCAAGGAAGTTGTACCGGGAGTCTTTGGCCGCATCTTGGGAGTCTGCGGGGCGACGTGTACAGCGGGGGGGTTATAAAAATCGCTGCCCAGCTGGCAAGTCTCGACACGTGAGAGTTCATACCTTGTTTTGGGTTCTGCCTTCTCTGTCTAAAGAGATTTCTATCTCTCTGCTGAAACAGGATTTTGTTGTAGAGTTTAGCTGATCCTGCACTTAAATGTTAGTGCTGGGGCTCTGGAAGGGGGTTCAGGTGACAAGTCAAGAACTATCTGGGCTAGGGGGTGGGATTTTTCGATCAACTGGTGGACGTCTCGTTTGTTGTGATTATTGTTAGGAAACACCAAGGGATTTACTGGTAAATTAAAAGAAATATTTACACTGAGAGATTAGTTATAGGAATGTTTTTAAGATTAGTTCCTTGTCTCTTATTGTGTCCTTCTGTCTGTCTCAACAGCTTCCTTTTTTGGGCCGGTGTGGTTTTTCCTCTGGTTCACTCAATTCTTCCATTTCAGCGACTTCACTGCCTTATTAGGAAGTTCAGCCAAAGCCTCTGCAGTATGTATGTGTTTTACCAGAGGGTTCACAACAAGAATAGGTCTCACATTCGACCTTCACTGGGTCACTCCAGACTGACACTGGCCTCTCTGGGAGCCAAATCAGGGCCCACCTCTTTGGAATCCCCATCTCTCATGGCTGGTCTCAGAAAGCCACATAAACTGGGGGTTTCTTTCATACACGTTCAGCACCCTTACAGAAGCGGGCTTTCTGTAGCATGACCCAAACCTGTGATTTATACAGCTTGTAGCCAAAAGTAAAAAAACTCTTGACTCTTGAATCATATCCCATTGAGATCAATGACAAAGCTCTGAAAACAGCCAGGAGTTCACCCTAAATCCACATGTAGGGACTTAAAGTAATGGCTTTATTTACACCAGCTATGAGCCTACCATGACTTCAACCAGAGTCACCCTGTGGCCTCTAAGGACAGGTGAGCTCATTTGAATCAAAATGAACTGACAGGAGAGTTACTGGAATCTCAAACTTATTTCCAGACATAATGTCTATAACTTCAACTTCTAGCCATTGGATCCTGTTACACCTCTGTATGCTAGCCTGAAAAACCTATTTATCAATATCGGTTCCCTGTGTAGGTACTTACAGAATGTTATCAAGTCTCTCCCTAACCATCTTTGTTAAACTACATTGACTGAGATCTTTGAGTCTACCACTATAAGGCAGGTTTTCTGCTCTTTTACTAATTATTGTGTTTCTTCTCTTAACCTTCTTCAGTGTATCAATATCCATCTTTAATTATGGACACCAGAACTGGACAGAGGATTCCAGCAGCAGTTGCACTAGTGCCAAATATACAGGTAAAGTAACTTCTCTACCTCTCCTTCAGATTTCCCCGGTAATCATCTCAGGCTCTTTTGGCCACATGGTAACACTGGGAGTTTCTGTTTAGTTAATTACCCCTTCATGCCCCCAAATCTAGTTCAGGGTCATTGCACTTCCTGTGATATCCCCCCATTGTGTGAGCATTACCCACATTCTTTCTTCCTAGATGTAGATATTTACATGCCCATATTATAACACGTTGGTTGCTCTGAACAAGTTTTCCAATCAGTCCAGATTGCTCTGAATCAGTGAATTGTTCTCTTCATTATTTACCACCCCCCAAATGTTGCATGATCTGCAAACTTCTTTGATATTCAGGCATGAGAAATGTTGGGAGGTGAACTGCTGACCCATGTCTTTGCTTACACTTAGTTAACAGCTTTAACTTATGCCTCAGACAAAGCTGGGTGCCTGCAAGAATATGTCTCACTAAAAGAAACAAGGGAAGTGATAGAGGTGCCAGTCTGTAGCCCAAAATACCACAACATGTGTGTCCCTAGTGACCATTCTCTTGAGTACAAAGTCATATGCCAGCATGAGAATGTATTTTTCCATGAGGGAAACTTGGCTCCGTTCCAATATAGGAACGGCATCATGGATCAGACCTTTAACCCATTGTCCTTTCTCTGACTGTGAGAGCCACTGATTCTGCAATACAAAGTACAAAGTTGATGCAGGAGGATGACCTGACTATCATCAGGGTGTCACCAGAATTCCTAACAGTTACAGATTGGCTTGTGTCCTGAAATAAGTGGCCTTATAGGCTTTCCAAAATATTCGTTTAGCTGTAACTATTGTAACCGGATAGTGACACTATCCATGTATATGTCCAAACCCTTCCGGATTCCTGCTTAGCACCTGACCTCAACTTCCTTTTGTGGCAACAAGTTCCTCAGTTTAAATAGACAGCAAGTGAATATAGCATTCTTTTTTATCTGTTTTGAATTTGCCATGTTTCGGTGTAATTGAAAGCCCTCTTGATCTTGTGTTATGAAAGAGGGAGAACATATTCTCAGTCTACTCTTTACCAGTCAGTATTTTGCAGACTTTTTTCATATCCCCTCATATCTATGTCCTTTGTAAGGTAACAGTCCCAGTCCTTTCAAGCTTGGGGAGGAGAAATAGATCAGTGATTTGAGCATTGGCCTGTTAAAACCAGCATTGTGAGCTCAATCCTTGAGGGGGACATTTGGGGGAACTGGGGTAAAAATCTGGGGATTGGTCCTGCTTTGTGCAGGGGGTTGGACTAGATGACCTTCTGACGTTCTTTGCAACCCTATGATTCTAACCTCTCTCATTGATCATTCTAATTTCACCTCCCTCAACCCCTCTAGTTCTGCAACATCCTGTGTGAGAAGGGGGCCCAGTACTGCATAGACAAGGGTGAAATGTTGTCAGACTGATCTCATGGCATTGAAATTTCTGTATGATTTCTCATCCCACTCCTCCTGGATTTCAACATTTTGCTTAGTTTCCGTCCCTCTTTACCATGTGAGCAGGGTTTCATAGCACTGTGCACCCTGACAATCAAGTCTATGTCTTTAGCTCATTTAGTTAAATTATACCATTGTTAGGTGTTTGAGGAGTTCAAGCTTTTTCCTCCAATGATCATACATGTTGCGGTTGTTGACACTGAAGGTCATGTGTCATTCACATGGCTGGGTGAGGACTCTGAGGACTTCTCAGGACTTGACTATGACTATGGTGCCATTTGCAAATGTTGCCACCTCACTGGTCACGCCACTCATTGTAGATTGTTAATAATGATCAAATATTTGTTATAAAGTCTGTTATAAAACCCCCTACTGTGCTTTTCTCCCTTCATAGGCACATTGAGCATTTCTGAGCCCGATCGATGCATTGACCATCTCATGGCAGCTTTCAACCTCACCACATCTGACCCTTCAACATTTATCCTATTGGGCATCCCTGGCCTAGAAGCTGCCCATATCTGGATTTCCATCCCATTCTCTATGTTTTACATTATTGGCCTGTTTGGAAATTTCATGCTTTTGTTTGTTGTAGGCAAAGAGGAGACCCTGCACAGGCCGATGTACCTGCTGCTCTTCTTGCTGGCTCTCACAGACATTGGCACCTCTACCTCCATTGTGCCAAAGGCACTGTTTATATTTTGGTTCAATTTCAAGGGCATTACTATGGCTGGCTGCCTCACCCAGATGTTTTTCCTTCATGCAGTTTCTATTATGCAGTCAGCCGTCCTCGTGACAATGGCCTTCGATCGCTATGTTGCCATATGTAGTCCTCTGAGTTATGCCACCATCCTCACCAATGCACGAATAGCAAAGCTATGGCTTTTGGGTTTGATAAGACCTGTTCTCCTCATGCTGCCCCTGCCTCTGCTTCTGAGCAGGCAACCATTCTGTGCCAACCACATTATCCCCCACACATACTGCGAGCACATAGCTGTGGCAAAGATGTCATGTGAGGACACCACTGTCAACAGGACATACAGCTTAGTGATGGCATTTCTAGTAGTTGGGTCAGATCTGACACTGGTTGCCCTGTCCTATGGTCTGATCATCAGGGCTGTCCTCAAAATCTCCTCCAAGAAAGCCTACATGAAAGCTTTCAACACCTGCACAGCCCACATCTGTGTGATGATGACATCTTTTACTCTCTTCTTTTTCTCCACTCTGACACACCGGTATGGTCAGCGTATCACTCCCCACGTTCACATCATCTTCGCCAACCTCTTCTTCCTCATCCCCCCCATGCTCAACCCGATCATTTATGGGGTCAAAAACAAAGCGCTTCATGACAAAGTGATCAAATACATCTGCAGAAGGTGACCACCTGGGACCACTGACGTTAATCCTTTAAGACAGGCGGAGGAAATGATATCTCCTCATTAATCAAGGGTCTTCTGTCCCAGTTTGGCTGAACTCAACGTTGTACAAGTTCACAGTCTGAAAAGTTCTTCACACGTAGTGTCTTATTACTACATTACCAAGCACTGCTCTTTCTGTTGCATAGTTCCCTTTCTCTAACCATCACCTGATCTCTTTAATCATCACCCATCAGTCCCCAACCCCACACACCCTGTCACTCGGCCTTTCCGTGACTTCCAGACTACCGGAAGATAATGCAGCTTTCTGAAGCAAGGTGGTTTTGCATTAGGCCCTGTGTGAAGAGGGTCTTGGTCAGTTTTACAAACTAAAGCTATGCTTTCAGATAGCCAAAGACAAAGAAAGATGCTACAATGCTGAACTTCTTTTTCATATGGGCAGTGATCCAGGGAGAAAAATTTACCTGATTTTGTTATGTCCAGTAATTCAGGAAACTTGGAGGATAAACCAAATGTTTCAGTTGGAAAGTGATAATCCAGGAAAGCTGCTGCAGGAATTGAGAAGATTCTTTACAGCTTATTGGTGAGAGTTCTGAAACTATGTATTTTTGGGAATAGGATTATGACAATCACTGTTGAGTCAAATTACTGACCACTTTGCCCAGTTGCTTTTCAGCTAGAACTTTCAAAACCGACACTAACAGTTCACGTTGTCAAAGATGTCAAAAGCAGATGTCGAAATTTCATATTGGTGTTATTGCAACAGATGAAACAGAGATTGCCTCCCAATGTCAAGCTGATTGAATCGCTTGCACTACTAAGTCCTTTTACTGTGCTCAGTTTGGGATGACTTAGTTCGGCTGATATCTCATTTTTGCCATTGATTAGTGGAGACCTTGGAAAGCTGGAGCAACAATGGAGAGTTTTGCCTATGGTTCACAGGTCTCATGCTTAGGAAAGCAAAGTTGAGCAGTTTGGGGTTGAAGTTCTCGAGCACACGGATTCGGCTGAGGACAAAGACTTTAGTGAACTTGCCTTGTTTGCTGTTTCATTACTGTTGCAACGCTTCAGTTTAATGATTTTTTTTTCAGACAAAAACAAAACTGGGCAACAAGATGCTAGAGGAACTTTTAGAAAATATTTTTATTAAGGTGTATATGCAATGACAAAAATCTGTTGTGAAGAATTTGTACTAATCAAAGGAATGATTGTTCTGGTCATTGCTGATATATATGAGCCGCAGCAGAAACATTCTTCCCAACAAAGACAGTGAGGATGAAATGTTGCCTTTTAGTATCTAGCATTAACCTACTAATTCAACTCAAAATACGGACCTTGACTTCCGTCACTGAATGCCATTAGAGATAAATAACATAATAATGTCATTGTTGTTTTTAGACTACACATGTTTGTGGCTACTTTTGAGATATAGTTAATACCTTCACTCTCTGCTTTTTGTTTGAAACACCAACCAAACCTCACTTGGGATACAAGTGCCAGGACTGGGCTTTTGATTTTGAATTTGATTGTCATCTCACAGTTTTGTTACTAATATGCACCAACTCCTAGAGGAACTAATAGCTTCTTCTTTTTTTTAAATCAAATATATTCTAGAGATCTAATCAAATCTTCCATTTCTTTCTTGATTATAGCTAATGTGTTAATGAAAAAAAAACAATTTGTTTCAAGAAATAGATTGAGCTACTTCTAGCTTTGTTTTTAAGTCGCTTTGGGCTAATAGTGCAGTAGAAATCTGGCAATCACTCAAGCTGAGCTGGAGGCAGAGCAACAGCAGTCAGAAACAGAAGGGCCAGAGAAGCAGCCCACAAGGCAGAACTGTGCTGGATTCAGAGCCATGGTCAGCGCTTCCATTTAGGTGACCTAGCGGTCGCCTAGGGCACCAGAATTTGGGAGGGCGACATTTTGCCACTCTCAGTGGCAATTCGGCAGGAGAGTCCTTCTGCACTCCGGGTCTTCGGCAGCAATTCTGCGGCGAGTCCTTCACTCGCTCCGGGATCCGCTGCTGAAGTGCCCCATAGACCGGGAGCGCGGAAGGATCCCCTCGCCGCAGAATTGCCGCCAATGACCGGGAGCGTGGAAGGACCCCCGGTTAGGGTGCCAAAAACCCTGGTGCCGCTCCTGATCAGAGCAGTGCTGCTGAGGCAAAGCTGGGGATCTGCAGCTGGAGCAGACCAAACCTGGAAGCTGGGTCAGCACAGACCAGCTGTGCTAACGGGGAACCAGGGCTAAGCTACAACTGGAACAGGACAGTGGATGCCGGCCATGCCATTACTAACACAGCAGCCAAGCGCAGTGAGAAGGTAGGGAAAGCAATGTGTGGCCATGGCCAGAGGGCCCAGCACAGGGTTACATCACCAGATGGGAGAGGATAGCTCAGTGGTTTGAGCACTGGTCTCTTGAACCCAGCATTGTGAGTTGAATCCTTGAGGGGACCATTTAGGGAACTGGGATAAAAATTTGTCTGGGGATTGGCCCTGCCTTGAGGGGGGATTGGACTGAATGACCTTCTGAAATTCTGGCTGACCCTGATATTCTATAGTGGATTAAGAAAGGGGTATGTGAGCCTAAAGAGAGGGCAGATGTTGGGGAGGATGATCCTATAGCTTGAGGGTACATGGCCACTGACAGAGCAGATGTCTTACCTGTGGTATAATCACAGCTTACAGCCAAGGCCTGGGATGTTTGAAGAACAAACTGGAAAAGTTTCTCACATCCCAGAGATGGCTGTTTGTTTTGTTCCACATGCCCATAGAGCGAGGTTCCTTGGTTCATTGAACATTTCTCAGTTTTTCATTTTTTTAAAAAATTGCTGTTAAATAAATTACATTTGGGTTGAATTTAGTGAAGTGATCAGTGGGTCAGGGAAGCATACAGTGTGAAGCGAGTACCCCTGAGTGAGGACACTCTAGTCCCTGTCCTAAGTGACTGTGACGAGAATGGATCTTCAGCCTGCTAGGAATCCTGGGCCCAGCTGTGTCACCATTTCCACACAGGAGTGAGGAAGGGGACTCCTTGAGGTGAGGCAAGTCTCTGGAGAAAGGGAGTGGGAGTGGGTCCCAGACCCTTTCTCTAGCCAATTCCCCTGGGGTAATTCAGAAGCCAGGAAAGTTCCCCACAATGGTTCCCAACTTATGTTATGGACCTGGGGCAAACTGCTGGGTTGGATTTTAGTGATTTGTAACAAGATGTGTAACTTGTGACTTCTTCATGTAAATGATAAAAGCTGAAATGTGTGACTTTGGGAAGCACACTTTTTGTGTAAAGTTAAAGTAAAATCACTGCATGATACTGCTTCCCAGAGACTGATATCATACAAAACCTTTTTCCTGTATTATTTTATTAATGAGTTAGAGTAGTAAACCTGACATTGTTTATTTGGCCTCTTGAACATATTTCATAATAAATCAAAGCTTCGTCAAGGAATTGACTACACAAATGATCAATAACCAGTATGAATCTCTCCTTCCTCTCAGTTTCAGTATTTAGACATAATAAAGGTACCCACAGAAATAATTCTCCTGAGTAAAAGGGCCGATGACGTTTACGAGCCTTCAGCATTAAAGCAGGGGGTCAGACTGGATCACCTCCTGACATCTCTTCCAACCCCAGTTCTCTGTGATTCTATGATAACTGCCCAAAGGTACCTTTCTGAGGGAAAAGAGGGTCTTCTTCAGGGACAGCTTGAGAGGGAAACATCCATCTCCAATACGAGGTCTAGGCTTGATTGATCCCCTATATTTGCTTTTTGGACTACCCCAGCAGGGGAGATCCCTTGGACTGAGCTGGCCCCGCAAGAGGATGCAGTTGCCCCCAAGAAGAGAGGAGGACAAGCTTGCTACATGAAGCCACCAGAAGGTGCCTTGGGGTGAGCAGAAACCCTTCACGCTACTTTACCCCAGACGGAGACCTTGGGACATTTGCAGGGAGGTGGTAAGAAGTGACCCAGGGAAGGTCGCCTGTTACACCTTGAGACACCAATATTCACCACTGTCATGTAATTAGTGTATGTTTTGTTTAAAGTCTGCCTCGTGAGGTTTCATTCTAAAAGTCTTGATCTCTTAGATGGTAATATCTCACATGCGCCATCATTATGTGTGAAATTTTGAAGTGTGGCTATGAATGTGTTGCTGAAACATGTCCTGAGGTTGAAAACACCCACCAGCAGCCTTTCGGGTATGACAGTAAAAAAGTCAAACAATGTTAATGGCTTCCTGAGGAAATACACACAAGGAAATGTGTACAATAGAAACCTCTCAGAGATTGCACGACCCAATGGGAAACACCTGAGGAAACAAAGACTGAACTGTGGGAAGTGATAGTCCCTGCCAATGAGGATTTTCAGCCTGCAAATGAAAACCTAGGAAAGCCAAGGCAACTTGTGCCTTAAGAATCTGCCAGGCTGTTTATCACTCAACATGAGAATTTGCTAATTTATGTTTTACCTATCCAGTGTGGTAAGCTCAGTTTGTGTTTTTTTTATTTACTAAGGTAATCTGCTTTGATCTGTTTGCTATCCCTCATAATCACTTAAAACTTACCTTTTGTAGTTAATAAACTTATTCCTTGCTTATAACATAACCCAGTGTGTGAAATTCATATCTGAGAGGTGCAAGAAGCTGTGGAAATCTCTCTCCACACTGAGGGAGAGGGTGATATTTATGAGTTTGGTCTGTGCAGAACATTCTATACAGTTGAAAACAGTATTATTTTGGGTTTATCCCCCAAGAGGGGTGGGCACATGAGTGCTGGGTGAGTCCTCTCACACAGACCTGATTTCAGTCTGTGTCTGCAGCTACGTATCCCTGCCTGTGTGAGTGTGTGTGCAGCAAGAGGCCAGAGAGCCTAATTCAGCAAAACAGGGAGAGGGAATCCAGGCTGGTGCAGCAGGAATGGCTTTCTGAAACCCCGTAAATCAGGTGAAATATAGGATGGGGGGATCCAGCTCGTCGCACCACCTTTGCTGTCAGAGGATAGATAACCTCCAAAGGGCCCTGAGTCAAAGCCCAATGGAGTGGGAGGGCCTGGGTTCCCCGATCAACAATCCCCTGCACATCACAGGCCTGAGCCCTGACTACTAGGCATCACTCCCATGCCAACCAGCCCTGAGAAATGACTGTCACAAGGAGAAAGACTTCCCAACTCAGAAAATTATTTCAAAGTGAACATGTTTTACAGGTGTCTCAATATAATAAATGCACAGCTTTCCGATCACTTTCAAAGCTCACAGGTGATCGATTCTGTGTCATTCAACCAAATACGAGTAGTTCTGCAAGTGACAATGATCTGTATGAAGGAGCAATCATTCTAACGGACATTTTTCATGCTTTTGTGTGGACAGTTGCTTTTATTCCGCTCTGTTTAGAGCAGCAGTTAAACTATGGGAGATGTGGAAATGTGTAAAGGGAGCTGCAAACAGTGCGGCTCTTTTTTTAAGAGCTCCAGCTCTCAGCCCTCAGAGGGTGTAAAGGGACAAAGAGGACAGCTGAAGCCCAAGGCAAGGCAGGGAGACAGCAGGAAACCTGGGTGACAGTGGAAGCCACAGCCACATGGGGGTCTGGAAGGCTTTACACTAGTCCTGGGAAGGGCTCTCTTAGCAACTGTGACACGTCAGACATCCGTTGTGTGGTTTTTCCTCCAGGTATTTAAATAGAAACTTAAACCCATTATCAGCAGCCCGCTTACAGCGAGAAACAGTTTTCATGAGAATTGGATAGTTTTGTGACAAAGGGAGAGAAGTGTACAACCCAAGCCCAACTGAGGGCAGCAGCGACCTTTCCAGCAAAATGCAGAAGCTGAAAATATTCCAAATGCCCTGAGTTGAGATCACATTGGAGACTGAAGCCCCACAGGGTGGTAGCAAATGGGCTGCTGACATGACTTCTCCTGGGACACGCAGTGACCAAGATACCCTGCCATGGGATCATGACCTTCGGTGCACTATGGACCTGGATACAATGTAGAGGGAGTGGTGTTCGCCACCAGAGGAGGTGAGGGGTGTAAAGACCAGAGCCATGTGATCGTGGGGGATGGCATCTCACCAAAATGATTCCCATCACAGTGGGGCTCCATTTCCACCACAGCCCACCGTGATGGTGGGGGGGGAAATTGGCTTATCTCAGTACTCAGGGCCTTTGGTAACAGCTCACTCCAGCTCCTCTACAGCCATGGTAAGCCATGACTCAGGCTGCCCGTATCTGCTTGAGTTAAGGCAGCTACGTAGACATATTTTCCAGGCCAGAGACCAAGGTTTGCAGCAGGTGCTGGTGCTCAAACACACAGCCAATCGGTGTCCCACAGATCCATGAGGCACCAGGTGGAGGTGAGAGGCAGCTCTGGGCCAGAAAATGCAGCAGGGTGTCCTGAGGGGTTGTCTAGGTAGCCAATCAGGGAGTTTCTCAGTGTCACTGAGGTGAGAAAGGTGCCCCCCCGGAACTGACCTGCCCTGGGTTATTGCCCAATGCAGGAGTTAGATGGGCCTTTGATGATCCAATAAGATCTCTCATGTCTTCTCAGTGGCATGTCCCCAATTCCTGAGTTGCACATGCGGTTATAATGCAGGGGCTGCTGCCCAGGGCTGGATGTGACCCAGCCACTGAGGCCAGCTGACTGAGCAGACTCCAGTCCCAGGGGCCGCGTAGCATCAGGCCATGGCCACTTCGATGTAGGTGCTGGATACAGAGGGGATGGGATGTCATTGGCCATTGCCACCCGTGGGCCTTTTCACCTCATCCTGGCTGGGATGCTGCACCCATCTCTGGATAGTCTGTGCCATGGCTGACACTTGCTCTAGCTGCTCCACCACCCTGGGTTGTGGGGCTTTCAGCCCTTCTGAAATCCAGATTGTCCTTCCCCACCTGCCACAGTGGCAGCACAACCAGGACTCATCCCTCTACCACAGGTCTCCCCTGTTGGAAGATGCACAGTTGGGCTGTCTACCTTTAGATTCTTCCACTCCAGCTCCTGAGAGTGATAGCTCAGTGATTTGTGCATTAGCCTGCTAAACCCAGTGCTGTGAGTTCAATTCTTAAAAGGGTCACTTAAGGAGCTGGGGCAAAATCAGTAGTTGGCTCTGCTAGTGAAGGCAGGGGGCTGGACTTGATGATGTTTCAAGGTCCCTTCCAGTCCTAGGAGATAGGTATAGCTCCCATTACTATTGCCATTTCTGTTTCCCTGGTACTCTTTCTATGCAGCACTTCCCCTGAACTCCCTTCATAGATCAACCTCTCCCCAAGGTCTGTTCTGCTTGCACAGACTGGGTCCCTGCCCAGTTGTTTTCCCAATTTCTGAGCAGAAAGCTTGGCCTAGTCTCTGCAGACTGCGACTGGGGCAGCTCACTCAGCTTTTCGGTGTCTCTTCTTCAATACTGACTGAGCCACAGTTGTATATACTATATACAGTATATACTATACTACAGCCCTGGGCTGTCCGTTCCATCACCTCCCTTAAATGTCAGGTCTGGCTTGACAGAGTGCAGATCACACCAGGCTGTGATCAGAAAGCACCCGAGCTGGATCCAGAGGAGCTGTGACTGACATTGCTCTGACACACGCTTTCCCAAGCCAGCTGATATCCGCGTGGGTCTGATGTCATTTCATTGCTGGATGATGTAGCAGAAACAGCTCCTATTCAGTAACAAAAGCAGCGAATTCTGCAGCTGCAGGAACTTGCGATTGAGCCTGTCTCCTATCAGGTTTTGTGCCCCATTGATAGTGTGATGTTGTGAGAAATGTCCCAGATTAATAATTTTAGTGCTTCTGTGCAGAGGGAGGGTGACCTGGCTCTTTCCTGTTGAATTATGTAACACATACATAATGTGTTCTCTGCTAAGAGTACGTCTACACTACGGGATTATTCCAATTTTACATAAACCAGTTTTGTAAAACAGATTGTATAAAGTCGAGTGCACACGGCCACACTAAGCACATTAATTCGGCGGTGTGCGTCCATGGTCCAAGGCTAGTGTTGATTTCCAGAGCGTTGCA
>NW_027424799.1:20451-25083 GCF_003597395.2 Chelonoidis abingdonii
TTACCCAACAATTTATTTTGTTCTATGTGTCTGACATTTTATTCTTTACAATTGTTTCAACTAATTTGCCCATTAATGGTGTTAGAGTTACCTGTCTATAATTGCTGGGATCACTTCTAGAGCCCTTTTTAAATATTTGTGTTACATTATCTATGTTACAGTCATTGGGTACAGAAGCTGATTTAAAGGACAGATTACAGACCATAGTTAATAGTTCCACAATTTCACATTTCAGTTCTTTTAGAACTCTTGGGTGAATGCCACCTGGTCCCGGTGACTTGTTACTGTTAAGTTTATCAATTAATTTCAAAACCCACTCTAGTGACACTTCAATTAGTGACAGTTCCTCAGATTTGTCACCTACAAAAGCTGGCTCAGGTTTGGGAATCTCTCTAAAATCCTCAGCCGTGAAGACTGAAGCAAAGAATTCATTTAGTTTCTCCGCAATGACTTTATCATCTTTAAGTGCTTCTTTTGTATCTTGACTGTCCAGGGACCCCACTGATTGTTTAGCAGCTCTCCTGCTTCTGATGTACTTAAGAAAGATTTTGTTATTACCTTTGGAGTTTTTGGCTAGCCGTTCTTCAAACTCCTTTTTGACTTTTCTTATTACATTTTTCATTTAAATTGGCAGAGTTTATGCTCCTTTCTTTTTACCTCTATTTAGATTTTTTTCCCCTCAGACATTGATCTCCTGGAACAGAACGAAAAAAAAATCATGGCAATATTGGGCCCTTTTTAGGCTGAGTCACAGGTAAATCATTGTCATATTAGTAAAGTTGTCCTACGATTCCAAAATAGGAATGCTACCAAGAGGAGCTCGGCCCACAGTCACCTCCACCAGTTGTCTCTGGCAGAAGTCTCTCAATAACCATTTCTGTGAAGGAAGGGCAAAATCCAAAATGCTTAAAAGGGACACGCAAACATTAGTGGACTCTATCCAACATGGAGTTTGATCTTCTTTCATATAGCTTCAGAAGGTAGCAATGACTACAAATTTATATCCAGATTTGATAGCCAGCTTACTGCCCCACCCCCATCTCCCTACCCTGCTGGCAGAGGGCCCCTCAGCAGAGGTCGGTCCCAGCTGGTGTCAGTCTGAGACCTTCTGGACAATGGGTTCCAGGACTGGAGAACACAACAGTGCTTCTCCCACATCTGTGGCCCCACTGTAGAGTAAGGTAACTGTACCCATGGACTATGGGCAAAGATCATAGCTAGTGATACAGTGCAGCCCTGCCATGCACAGAGTTCATAGACAATGGTTACAATTAGTCAGTGGCTGCCCTTGCTTATTGATGGGAAAATGAGAAAAGTTTGCCTAGAGACGGGTTTATTCTGAAGTTTGTATATACATAGGGGTTGTTTGCTTCAGAGCATAGAGAGTAAGACAGAGGGAGGACTTGTTTTGTTATTCAGACACTGAATGACAGCAAGAAAGGGACCCCCAGCCTTGTGATCTGGAGGGGTCCCTCTAGCAAGAATAGAACTGGCATAGGGATGAATCATACAGAGCATGTTTTTACTATTGTGTCGATATGCTTCCGTATCACTCAGTAAATGAAATGTTCTATGGAGACGGTCTCCTAATCTCTTAACCAAAGCCCCTCGGTGCTGAACCCCTTACCAGCAAGGTAACACCACTGAGTCACAAGACTTCATCAGACTGCCCCTGGTACTGGCCAAAACAGCTATAAATCCATCCGGGAGGACAACACTCTGCAAGGAGTTTCCCTGTGACCATGGTGTTATCCGGGATTCTTTCAGCCCAAAGCTCTTGGTAACTTCTACTCTGTGCAAGAAGGTATCAGGAAATAAATTAGGGGAGACACGACAGTCCGACTGATAGATGGCTGGACAGACAGGGCAATGCAAGAGTCCTTTCTCTTATAGCTAAGCTTTACTTAGTCTCAAGCACTTACACATGTCCACAACAGGTTAGTAAAAAACCCCCAACCCTTGAAAATTACCGAAACTGAATGTGGCTCTCGAGTATCACGGCGACAGGCTTCCTTTGGCCAAACTTCCGTCTACCGGTGGGGACCCCAAGAAGCGTCCAGATTATGAGTTCCTGAAGAAACCATTCCGAAGGGTCCAACTAATTCAAAGTTTTCAAGCAATTTGTATACATGTATACATGCCCTTTCTGTGGCACCCAAACCCCCCTCCCCTTCTGCCTTGGTTAAGCTACGTCTGTGCATGTCTAATTTAATGGCCTGCTGACTTGGCTGATTTTAGCAATAAGCAATAGTGGTTTATGGCAGTTTACTGGTTTGTCAAAATCTCCGCATACAATAGGGGGTCTGTTTCCATTCCTTAGCTATCTTACACACCTGGGCAACATTCCTCTGGGCAGACTCACTGACTCCTTGGACTCCTTTTTTGGTGCAACTGGCATGATCCAGGAGTGTCCCCATTCTACTCCTGAGCCTAAACCTTTCAAACACAAGCCCATTCCTCTTTGTAGGTCTTTTGTCCAAAACAGTAGATTCCCAGCCCTGGGCAGTGAGCTCCCAGACGGCTTTACCCATCTCTGGGATTTGAAATTGCCCAGACGATCCCCTCACGAGAAGTTTTTGGATGCAGAGGTTTCCATATTGAGACAGCCCAACTTGATACAAAAAGCCCCAAAGATGGGAGGCCAAAGCAGACTGACATGTGACAAGGCCTAGAAGTGTTGCTAGTAACAGTCTTCATTGCAAGTACATTTAAAGAGTTCAGGGATATGTTTCTGAGAAAGCAATCCACCCACAGCGTTCTTAGGGGGCTTATTCTTTCACCTGCTTACTTCTCTGGTCTTTCTCGCATGAACAGAGAGCAACAATACCCAAAGTCTGAAGGTGCAAAAGATTTGATGTTTATTGGGTGAACTTCCAGCAAGCAATGATTCCAGTTTCCTTCCTCAGTGTCAACCTTCCCAGCTCTGATGCCACAGAGCCTTGCCTGTGTCCCTGTTCCCATTTCTGCCCCCTTAGTGAAACATAATTCCAATTCCTCGACCCCCATTCCCTGTTCCCTTCCACCCCCTTACTTCCTGATTGACTGCAGACTATATAGTAAAGCTTGAGTTCTGCTTAGCTATACCTCAACCAATCATTGTACTGAAATGTAACTAACCAATCCTAACATATTGCAACATGATTATCTAACCAATTATGTCCCACCACCTTCATTGGTTTACACGCAATCAAATTAATTATACAGCAGACAGAAACAATCACAGAACCAGACAGGGATAGAACAACACAGAAATGAGGATTTCACACCCCAGCTATTGTAAGTGAATTCTTGCCAGACAGGATGCTATTAAGCTACGTTTTCTTTAAATCTTTTAGACTCTTCCCTTTCTCTGGAGGTGATAGATCGGATCCCCTTCGTAACAGCCCCAGATTGCCTGATTTTAATGTGACCAGTTTGGAACGTAGGGATGTTACTGTTCATGTCCCAGCTTATGGCTGCTTCTGCTGCTTAGCCAAAGGCCTTACTTAGCCTAAGAACAGGGCCTTACACTGTCATAGTGAGAAAAGGCCCTTACACCAGCAAACAGTGATTTTGATTCTGTATTTTATACCCCTATAACTAGCTAAATGATAAGAATACACCTAAATTCTTAAAGTATAGGCCTTTCCAGACTGGCCTGAATATTTGTATCCTAACAGGAGTTCCCCAGTCAAACACACTAGCACAAACTGTATCACCAAGGGCTGCTAAACGAGACCATGGCCACCAGGATGGGGGCAATGTTCCCTTTAAGCTGCCCACAGGCACAACAGTCCATCGAGTGCCACACACTTGATTATTACAGCCACGCACATCCACAGTCACGGTGATTTGTGTTTATCTTGGTAGATTGACTCAGAGAAAGGGAGAGGGTGAAAGGAAAACCTTCTAACACGCAGTGGCTGCTGTTTGAAATTTGGTGGATTAAGCAAGACCTTGGATACCTCAGTTTGGGTGCGTGGCACCATCTGCTGTTGTGTTGGGTGATAACAGGGGCTGGAGAGGCTGAAGCACCAGCAAATCAGTGTGGGAAAGGGCCAGCCCAGCTGGGTGGTTAGAGGTTCGCAGCAGTTTTCCACAGATCCCAGACTCAACCGCGAGGCCGATAACCCATCACACTCATACCTTCAGGATCCAAAATTAGGCCCCCAGGCATGTGTAATGCAAGCATATGGCAGGGACTGTATCCAGTACAAAACATCCAGATGTAGCAGTTGTTTGATTTCTTTACACTGTGTTCTCCCCCAAGCAGGGCATAACAATGTAAAACACCACAGTGAGTGGAGAAGTCCTATTCTATTAATTCTGACCCAGGATAGCACAACTCCTTTTCTACATTGATTTCTCAAATATCAACACAATATTGAAATTTGATGATTATCTGATACAAAGAGGAAATGAAATATTAGAAAGGTTTGAGCTTCCAGATTAAAATCCACATTTGACCACACAAAGGGATACTGGCAAATACCTTTGATACCAGAATCCTGGGAGAAGAGAACCTTTTCCATACCTATGGCTTGAATCAATTAAGAATCACTTCCTTTGGTCTTCACAGAGTGGCACTGACTTTGTAGAGGTTAATGCAGGACCAGCGCCAGGGTTTCTCGCGCGCTAGGCGCACAGCCATTT
>NW_027424799.1:25530-39195 GCF_003597395.2 Chelonoidis abingdonii
CATTCCCAAACATAGATGGCTGTACATTACACACGGGAGAAAAAAAAACCTTCATCAATTGCTAGGCTGAACAACAGTCTGCAAGACAGTTTACCCTGACAATTCTGAGCCCCTGGTATCAGCAAATTGTTTCTTCTCTCTCCGGGGAGGCTCTCAAGCTCTTGTTCTCCAGGGTCTATTTTCTGCTCAGCCCAGGGCTGGAGCCGAGGGAATTGTCAGGGAGTCCTGACCGATCTGAAAGACTGCAGGGACTGTACAGGGGAATTATAAAAATCACTGCCCAGCATGGTGAATGTCAGACATGTGAGATTCATGCCTTGATTCTTAGGGTTCTGCCTTCCTGTCACCGAAAGGAAGTTTTTTTCTCTCTGCTGAGCAGGATTTTGGTGAGATGCCTGTTCTTGCACTAAAATTAGTGCTGAGGGCTCAGAAAGGGTTCCAGGGTGTATGTGAAGAACAATCTGGGCAGGAATTCACCACCACTGTTTGTTTAGCCATGTCAGAAACACTGAGGGATTTACCTGGTAAAACTGAAAGTACATATGTATTGGAGATAGTTTAGGCACATTTTGTTTTTAAGATTGGTTCCTTGTCTCTTATTGTGTCCTTCCATCTGTCTCAATAGCTTCCTTTTGGGGAGTGGTGTGGTTTTTCCTCTGGTTCACTCAATTTTTCCAATTCTGCAACTTCACTGCCCTGTTAGGAAGTGCAGCCAAGGCCTTTGCAGTGGGTACTGACGGCCTATCTCCTGGGGCACAAAACCTGATAGGAGACAGGCTCAATCACAAGCTCCCACAGCCCCAGGACTTGCTGCTATTGTCACTGAATAGGAGCTATTTCTCCTACATCACCCAACAATGAAACAGCATCAGACCCTCACAGATAGCAACTGGCTTAGGAACGTGTTTGTCCGGGCAACGTCAGCCACAGCTACCCCAGAGCCAGCTTGAGTGCTTTCTGATCATAGCCCGGTTTGGTTTGCTCTCTGTCAAGCCAGAGCTAACCTTTAAGTGAGGTGATGGAATGGACAGCCCAGGGCTCTGGTGCCAGCTGTATCCTAGGGCTATAGTAGTCAGTAGTGAAGAAGAGACACTGAAAAGCTGAGTGAGCTGCCCCAGTAGCTGTCTACAGAGGCTAGGCCCAGCTCTCTGCTCAGAAATTGGGAAAGCAGCTGGGCAGGGACCCAGTCTGTGCAAGCATAACACATCTTGGGGAGGGGTTGATCAATGGAGGGAAGGCAGAGGAAGGGCTGCATAGGAAAAGTGCCAGAGAAACAGAGATGGCAAGAGCTGGGGTGAAGGCATTGAAGGGTAGACAAACCAAGTGTATATCATTCGAGGGGGGAGATCTGTGATAGAGGGATCAATCCTGACTTAGCTGCCGCTGCGGAAGGTGGGAAAGGACTATATGGATGTCAGGAGGGCTGAAAACCCCACAGCCCAGAACGGTGGAGCAGCTGCAGCAAGTATCAGGCATGACAAGGACTATTCAGATACGGAAGCAGCATTCCAGCTAGGATGAGGAGAAAAGGCCCAGAGGCGGTGATGATCAATGACATCCCGTCCCCTCTGTATCCAGCACCCACATCGATGTGGCCATGGCCTGACACTACGTAGCCCCTGGGACTGGAGTCTGCTGAATCATCTGGCCTCAGTGGCTGGGTCACATCCAGCCCTGGGCAGCAGCCCCTGCATTATGACCACATGTGCTTCCTACTCAGGAATTGGGGATGTGCCGCTGAGAAGACACAAAAGATCTTATTGGATTATCAAAGGCCCATCTAAACAAGGGCAGGTCAGTTCTGAGGGGACAACTTCCCCACCTCAGTGACACTGAGAAACTCCCTGGTTGGCTACCTAGACAACCCCTCAGGACACCCTGCTGCAGTCCCTGGCCCAGAGCTGTCTCTCACCTCTATCTGGTGCCTCATGGATCTGTGGGACACCAATTGGCTGGGTATTTGAGCACCAGCACCTGCTGCAAACTTTGGTCTCTGACCTGGAAAATATGGCTACGCAGCTGCCTTAAATCAGGCAGATACGGGCAGCCTGAGTCATGGCTTTCCATGTCTGTAGAGGAGCTGGAGTGAGCTGTTTTCACTGGCCCAGAATACTGAGATAAGCCAATTCCTCACCACAAGTTCCCCCACCACAGTGGCTACCTCAGCTGAGCAGGCCCCCAGGCTGTGGTGGGAATGCAGCCCCACCATGATGGGGACCATTTTGGCGAGATGCCATCCCCTGTGGCCACACATGGTCCTGGTCTTCACACCCCTCACCTCCCTTGGTGCCAGACACCATCCCTTTTACATCATATTCAGTCCCATAGTGCCCTCAGGGACAGAGTCCCATGGCAGGGTTTCTTGGTCACCACGTGTCCCAAAAGAAATCACCTCAGCACCCCATTTGCTTCAGTCTCCAGTGTGAGCTAAGCTCAGGGCACTTGGAATCCTACTGCTGAGTCCATGAGGTGGTGGCCATCATAGACCATGGTGGAGTTAACACACGGATGGCTCGTGTGAGCACCACACATCTGTGGCATGGTGGTATATCACCCATGGCACAGTCTATGTGCCAGCACTTCCTCCATGACCATATACATCACCAAACTGGGACCCACTTGTCTTGTCACCCCACTTAAAATAAGACATCAGTAGAGATACTGAAGGAGAGCACACAGTCTGGTAAGCTCACCACCCCCCTAAAGAGATGGGCAAAGGTGGTAGGGATCAGATGGGACATGCTGACTGCCCTGGGAAAGCAATGACTAAGGTAGGTCCGCCCCCCCCCCCCACATTATTAAAGCATTCAGGGTTTTGTACTAGAGGGGGTTGCTGGGCTGGGAGTCACTGTGCACAGAAGGATCAGTTGGTTCTCTACTTCTTCATGATCTCCACTAGGTTGGGCTGACATAAAGATTAGATTTTTTTTTTTTTGGCCCAGACTTTGTGCTGCATGAAATAATTGATTGCAATCCCAGGCCCTTGTTAGGCTGAGTTGCAGGTAAATCATTGTTGTATAAGTAAAGTTGTCCTACAATTTCAAAATAGGAACAGTACCAGGAGGAGCTCGGCCCACAGTCACCCCCACCCATTTATCTCTGGCAGAAGTCTCTCAATAACCATTTCTGTGCAGGAAGGGCAAAATACTAAATGCTCAAAAGGGACACGCAAACATCACTAGACTATCCCACATGGAGTTTGATATTCTTTTATATAGCTTCAGAAGGTAGTAACAACTACAAATTTAAATCTAGAGTTGATAGCCAGCTTACTGCCCCACCCCCATCTCCTTACCCTGCTGGCAGAAGGCCCCTCAGCAGAGGTTGGTCCAGCTGGTGTCAGTCTGAGACCTTCTGGACAATGGGTACCAGGACTGGAGAGCTCAACAGTGCTTGCCCTTCTCCCACATCCGTGACCCCATTGTAGAGTAAGGTAACTGTGCCCTTGGACCATGGGCAGAGCTCATAGCTAGTGAGACAGTGCAGCCCTGCCGTGCACACAGTTAATAGACAATGGTTATAATTAGTAGGTGGCCACCATTTTTTATTGATGGGAAAATGAGAAAAGTTTGCTTAAAGATGGTGTTCTTTTGAAGTTTGTAAATACCCAGGAGGTTGTTTGCCTCAGAGCATAGAGGGGAAGACAGAGGGTGGAGTTGTTTTGTTATTCAGACACTGAATGACAGCTAGCAAGGGACCCCTAGTCTTGTGATCTGGAGGGCCCTCGCTAGCAAGAACAGAGCTGGCATTATGATTAATCATACAGAGCATGTTTTTACTATTGTGTCTATATGTTTCCGTATCAATCAGTGAATGACGTGTTCTATGGAAAGGGTCTCCTAGTCTCTTAACCAAAGCCTCTCTGTGCTGAAACCCCCCCTCCCCTTACCATCAGGGTAACACCACTAAGTCACAAGTCCTCATCAGACTACTCCTGGCACTGACCAAACAGCCATCAATGCATCCGGGAGGACAACACTCCACAAGGAGTTTCCCTGCGACTGTGGTGTTACCCGGATTCTTTCAATCCAAAGCTCTTGATAACTTTTACTCTGTGCGAGGTGGTGTTAAGAAATAAATCAGGGGAGACACAGCCGTCCGACTTATTGATGGCTGGTGCAGCCGGCATGATCCAGGAGTGTCCCTATCCTGCTCCTGAGCTTAAACCTTTCAAACACAAGCCCATGCCTCTTTGCCCCTGTTTTGTCCCATGCAGTAGATTCCCAGCCCTGGGCAGTTAGCTCCTGAAGGGCTCTACCCACCCCTCTGAGATTTCAAATTGCCCAAATCATCCTCATGAGAAGTTTCTGGATGCAGAGGTTTCCATATTGACACTGCCCACCTTGCTACAAAAAGCCCCCAAAGATGGGAGGCCAAAACAGACTGATGTGTGACAAGTCCTGGAAATGTTGCTAGTAACAATCTTCACAGCAGGTACTTCAGGGATTTGTATCAGAGAGCAATCCACACACTGTGTTTTGCAATCAAAGACACAGACACAAACTGTATCACCAAGGACTGCTAATTGAGACCATGACCACCAGGATGGGGTCAACGTTCCCTTTAAGCTGCGCATGTGCACAACCGTCCATCAAGTGTCACACACTTGATTATTATAGCCACGCACATCCACAGTCACTGTGATTTGTGTTTATCTTGGTAGATTCATTCAGAGAAAGGGAGAGAGTGAAAGGAAAACCCTCTAACAGCCAGTCTACTGTTTGAAATTTGGTGGTTTAAGCAAACCCTCAGATAACTTAACTTGAGCATGTGGAGGGATAGCTCAGTGGATTGTGCATTAGCCTAATACTCTTAATATTGTGAGTTCAGTCCTTGAAATGGCCCTCCTAGAAATTTGGTATAAAATCAGTATTTGGTCCTGCTTTGAAGACAAGAGGCATGGACTCCGTGACCTTTCAGGGTGCCTTCCAGCTCTATGAGACAGGTGTATCTCTAGTTGTCATTATTATAGCTGCTGTTGTGTTGGGTGATAACAGGGTCTGGAGAGGCTAAATCACTAGCAAAGCAGTATGAAAAAGGGGCAGCGCAGCTGGGTGGTTAAAGGGTGGCAGCAGTTTCCATGGCATCCAGATTCAACCCCAGGGCTGATAACCCATCACACTCATACTTTCAGGATCCAAAATGAGGCCTCCAGGCACCTGTGACACAAACATGGGGAATGGACTGTATCCAGTCCAAAAGATCCAGATGTAGCAGTTTGATTCCTTCACCTTTGTGTTCTCATAACAACGTAAAACACCACAGTGCATGGGGAAGTCCCATGGTACTAGTTCTCACATTGGATAGCATAACCCCTTTTCTGCATCAGTTTCTTAAAGATCAACACTATATTGAAATGTGAGGATTACCTGATGCCGAGAGGAGATGGAATTTTAGAACATTTTGTGCTTCTGGATATATAGCCATTTTCAACCTCACAAAGAGATACTGGCAAATATTTTTGATGCCAGAATCCTGTGAGAAGAAAATCTTTTTCACCACTTACATAAATTAATGGTCATTTAATTTGGCCGTCACAGAGTGGAATTGACTCTTTGACTTTGCAGGACGCAGCGATACACTGCTACGATCAACTGAAAATGGTTTTGGTCCCATATCTTATGCCAGTATCCTCAGACGTAGAGCAGCTGGCAGCACTTTACACACAGAAAAGAAAAGACATTGTCAATTGCTAGGCCGAACAACGGGGTGCAAGACTCAGTTTGCCCTGACAATCTGAACCCCTGGTATCAGCAAATCATTTCTCCACTCCTGGGGGAGGCTCTCAAGCTGGAGTTCTCCAGGGTCTATTTTCTGCTCATCCCACTGTTTACAGAGCCAAGGGAATTGTCTGGGAGTCCTGGCCAATCTGAGAGTCTGCAGGGACTGTACCGGGGATTCATAAAGGTCACTGCCCAGCGTGGAGAGTGTCAGACATGTAAGATTCATGCCTTGACTCTTAGAGCTCTGCCTTTCTGTCGCCATGAGGAGATTTCGTCTCTCTGCTGAGCAGGATTTTGGTGAGTTGACTTGTTGTGCACTGTAGTTAGTGGCAAGGGCTCAAGACAGATTACAGGGTGAAATTCAAGCACCATCTGGGGAGAAATTCCGCAGCACGGTGACTTGAGCTGTTTAGTATTGTCAGAACACAAAGGGATTTCCTGGTAAAATTGAAACTACAAATGTACTGGAAATAGTTTAGCCAAATATTTGTTTTTAAGATCAGTTCTTTGTCTCTTACTGTGTCTCTCTATCCTTCTCAATAGCTTCCTTTTTGCCGCGATGTGGTTTTCCCTCTGAGTCCCTCAATTTTTCCAATTCGGCGACTTCACTGTCCTATTAGGAAGTGCATCCAAAACCTCTGCAGTGGGTATGTGTGTTACCAGAGGGTTCACAACAAGGATGAGTCACATCCTGGCCAGATTCTACTCGCACATTCTGCCTTCAGTGGGTCACTCTGGATCGAAACTGGCCTCCTTGAGAGGAAAATCAGGGCCCACATGTTTTGGAATCCCCATCTTTCATACCCTCGGAACAACAAATCAACTGTGGGTTTACTTCAGACTCTTTCAGCATCCTAACAGTAACACGTTCTCTGTAGCAGGACCCGAACCTGTGATTTTTGCAGCTTGTAGCTGAAAGTTAAAAACGTCGGGTGAGTCTGGTCCCATTGAAATCAATGGCAAGGCTCTGAAATCAGCCTGGAGTTCACCTTAAATCCACATGTAGGGACTGAAATAAATAGCCTGATTTACACTGGCCATGAGCCTCCAGTGTCTTCAAATGGAGTTGTCCTATGACCTGTACGGACACGTGAGCTTATTTGAACCAAAATGAACTGACAGGAGAGCTGGTGAAATCTTAAACTCACAGGCTTAGTTATTCAGAACTCTTAGGATAATGATTTTTTCTAGGCGGGAGGCAAGTCTGCTCTTTCTGTCCCCAGGTATCTCAGGTTCTGGAGTGGTTGAGAAGCACTAAAAGGCAGTAAAAATTAAAGCATGTTTCTGGCATAGAGGAAACCGCTTGGGGTTGGAAATCTGAGTGGAGGAGGTCCAGGAACACACAATGTATGTATGTTGGGGTGGGGGGAAGGGGAATGTTGTATCCAGATCACAGTGGTTCGGAGCTGAAACTGAGCGAAATATGGTCCTGACTAATGCCTAATGCACAGCCTGAGCTGCTGCTGGGGTTCCTTTCACCCCCAAAAAGGCAGTTCAGGCCGATCTCCCCCTTTTCCCTGCTGCAGGCAGACACTGAGTTTAACCTCATCTGAGGAGGTATTTCTGTGAGCTATCGCTGTGGCGTCTGGCACCTGAGTGAAGGGTATCACTGTGTGGCAGGGATGGAAGTTGTGCAGGGTGGGGACCTGCCCTGGCAGGCCACAGAACTGCAGTGTGGATGTCACAACCTTTACTCAGTTTTCAATCCAACTGTTGTTATGTAACTTCAGGCATTTCGCCTGTGGAAAGAACCACTGGTCTTTGAGTGACACTGCACCCCAGATTCTTCATAGTGATATTATGATATGATCTTGGGGTCTGTGGGGGTTCCACTTTTGGACTTTTGGCCAAGAAAGCTGTTTGGGGAGGGCCTAGTCAGAGCAATGATCCATAAAGGAAAACAGTGGTTCTTCACTCCCCATGTAAGAGGACTTCTGGGAACAACTGAGGAAAAAAGAGTGAACTGGAAGAAGTGCTGCACCCAGACCAAAAGTATTTCTAGCCTCTGTATAGAAACCTGAGAAACCCAAGCTGTACAGCAAATGCAGCTTGTGCCTTGAGATTCTTCCATACTGCTTGTATCATCAATTATGATGAAAAACTACTAAATCATAGTCAATCGAACTAGTGTACTAAGCTTAGTTTGTGTTTTTGTTTATTTGCTAGTTCATCTGCTTTGATCTGGATGCTAATCCTTATAATCACTTTAAATCTATTTGTTATAGTGAATAAATTTGTTTTTATGTTTTAACCTAAACCCGGTAAGCCTTGAAGTGAAGTGTCTGGGGGTGGGAGGTTGGGGGGAGAATCTCAGCTTGCTTACTGCAAGTGTACATTTTCCTCCCCATCTTCAGGGAGGAACGAAGAGGGTAACTAATTCATACTGGTCAGAGCTTGGACCAGGGCAGGATGGTCCAGCTCTGGGGTCCTCGACTGTGTCTCAATTGTGAGAAATTTCACACAGGAGTGGCAAATTTCTAAACAGGTACCTATCCAGCTTCTCTTGCTACACCCATACACACTGTGTGATGCTTCAATGACTGCTATACAGAAACAACTCATAATCTGAGAAGTATGCACACTACATAATGAGAGCGGGGAACTCTGGCACATGCCTGAAACAGTGGGCCACTGGGACATGGATGTTAAACCCAGAATGCTCTGGGACCATTAGATATCAGCTCTGTTAGTCAATGACGAGGGTTGACCATTCCCCAGCACAGAGATTTTTTGGTAAAGTCATTCATTTATTTTTTTCGCCTAAAACGTTCATCCCTGCAGTGCCTGATGGGACCCATCAGAGTTTTGAAATACATGCCTAGAATAACATTTCCAAGGTGTCACAGTCAAATGAGAATTTCTCCACATATGTCTAAATTCAACACCATCATGAATTGAAAAAATACCTTCAGTAAGCTCAGGCACGAACTTGCAGGGAAAATGCCTCCATCTGACTCTGGACTGGACCAATACTTTCTTAGGCAAGATGGGATCATAGTGATCATCTAGTCTGTATAACACGGGCTTGTATAACACAGGTCTCAGAATTTCCCCAAAATAATTCCTGGACCAGATCTTTCAGAGAAACATCCAACCTTGATTTAAAAATTCTCAATGACGAAGAATCTGCCAACACGATTGGTAAATTATTCCAATGCTTAATTATTCTTACCATTTCAAAATGTATACCTTATTTCCAGACAGTATTTCTATAACTTCAATCTCTAGTCATTGGATCCTGTTATACCTCTCTATGCTAACCTGAAAAGCCTATTATTAAATACTGGTTCCTTGTGTATGTACTTACAGACTGTTATCAAGTGACCCCTTAACCATCTTTGATAAACTACACAGATTGAGATATTTGAGTGTACGGCAAGTTTTCTAATCCTGTGATTCCATCTTTAATCATAGACATCAGAACTGGACAGACGATTCCAGCTGCAGTCACACCAGTGCCGAACATACCGGTAAAATAACATCTCTACGTCTCCTTCAGATTTCCCTGGTTATCATCTCAGGCTCTTGGCCACGAGGTCACATTGGGAGCTCATGTTTAGCTAATTACTCCTTTAGGCTCCTAATTTAGTTCACAGTCAGTGTGCTTCTCACGATACCCCCCAACCCCATCGTGTGAGCATTGCCTACATTTTTTGTTTCCAGGTGTAGATATTTAAATGGCTATATTAGAGTACATATTGTTTGCTTCGACCCAGTTTGCCAATCAGTCCAGATTGCTCTGAAACAGTGACCTGTCATCTTCATTATTTGCGATCTCCCATTTTCGTGTCATCTGTAAACTTCATCAATATTCAGTCAAGAGATGGGTTAGCATGTGTGCTTCTGACACATCTCTCCTTACACCTGTCAGGTAGCACCTGTCACTTATGTTTCAGACAACGCTGGGTGCCCGCAAGAAAGTGTCTCACCAAAAGAAACAAGGAAAGTAACTGGGGTGCCGTCCTGCAGCCCAAAATACCACAACATTTGTGCTCCCAGTGTGCATTCTCTTGAGTACAAAGTCATAGACCTGCATGAGAATGTCTTTTCCATCAGGGAAACTTGGCTCCTTTACAACATAGGAACTGCATCGTGGATCAGACGTATGGTCCAGAGTCCTCTCTCCAATAGTGACAGCCCCGGGTGCTGCAGTACAAGATTGGCTTGTGCCCTGAAACACGTAGGCAAATAGACTTTCCAAAATATTTATTTAGCTGTACTTTTGTAACTGGATAGACTCACAATCCATGAAAATGTCCAAACTCTTCCTGATTCTTGCTTAGCTCATGGTCTCAGCTACCTTTTGTGGCAATGAGTTCCTCAGTTTAATTAGGCATCAAGTGAAGTAAGCACCCTTTTTTTATCCACTTTGAATTTGCTATATTTCAGTTTTAGTGAATGTCCTCTTGCTCTTGTGTTAGAGAGTAGATCAAGTATGTGTTATCTCTGTCTTCTACCATTCACCTGGCTTGGCTAGCTCCCTCTGAGAACTTCTCTGGACTTGATTATCACTTAAATAATTCGGTGACATCTGCAAATGTTGCCACCTCACTGCTCAACCCCTTTCTAAATTGTTAATAGCTACAAAATATTTACCGTATTATTTGCTATGAAGTGTGTAACCCCCATCACTGTGCTTCTTCCCCTTCACAGGCACCTTGAGCATTTCTGAACCTGATCAACATGTTAACCACCTCATGACAGATTTCAACCTCACTCACTCTGACCCATCAACATTCATCCTAATGGGCATCCCTGGCCTAGAAGCTGCTCACATTTGGATTTCCATCCCTTTCTTTATGCTGTACATAATCGGGCTGTTGGGAAATTTCATGATTCTGTTTGTTGTAGGGAAGGAGCAGACCCTGCACAAACCGATGTACCTGCTGCTCTGCATACTGTCACTCACAAACATTGGCTCGTCTACCTCTGTCATGCCAATGGCGCTATGTGTATTTTGGTTCAATTTGAAAGGCATTACTGTGGGTGGCTGCTTCACCCAGATGTTCTTCATTCACATGTTTTCTGCCATGCAGTCAGCCGTCCTCGTGGCAATGGCCTTTGATCGCTATGTTGCCATATGTAACCCTCTGAGATACGCCACTGTCCTCACCAATGCACGAATAGCAAAGCTAGGGCTTGTGGGTTTGATAAGAGCTGTTGTCCTCATGCTGCCCCTGCCTCTGCTTCTGAGTGCGCGGCCATTCTGTGCCAACCACATTATCCCCCACACGTACTGTGAGCATATAGCTGTGGTGAAGATGGCATGTGGGGACACCACTGTCAACAGGACGTATGGCTTGGTGGTGGCAGCTGTAGTCTCTGTGTTAGATCTGGCACTGCTTGTCCTGTCCTACAGTCTGATCATCAGGGCCGTCCTCAGAATCTCCTCCAAGAAAGCCTATGGGAAAGCCCTGAACACCTGCACAGCCCACCTCTGTGTGATGCTGACATCTTTTACTCTCTTCTTTTTCTCTGCTCTGACACATCAGTTTGGCCAACATGTCAGTCTCCATGTTCATATCATCTTAGCCAACCTCTTCTTCCTCCTCCCGCCAATACTCAACTCAATTATTTATGGGGTCAAAATCCAAGAGCTTCGTGACAAAATTTTCAAATACACCTGCAGAAGGTGATCTCTTGGGGCCACTGACTTTAATCCTCATTAACAAGGAGGGGAAAGGATATTTCCTCATTAATCAAGAGTACTCTGTCCCAGTTTGGCTGAGCGCAACGTTGTACAAATTCACAGTCTCAGAACTTCCTCACACCAAAGTCTTATCATCTTATCACCAAGCACTGCTCTCTCCATAGCTGAGTTCCCTCTCTCTGATCATCACCTGACCTCTTTCAGCATCACCCATCCCCACACACCCTGTCACTTGGCCTTTCCATGAGTTCCAGACTACCAGAAGATTCTGCAGCCTTTTGAAGCAAGGGGCTTTGCATTAGCCCTTTGTAAACAGGGTTCTTGATCAGTTTGAGAAACTCAAGCTCCCCTTTCAGAAAGCCAAAGACAAGGAGAAAAACTACAATGCTGGACTTCTTTTTCATATGTGCAGTGATCCAGGAGTAAAATGTATCCAATTTTGCTATGTCCAGTAATTCAGGAAGCCTGGAGGGTAAACCAAATGTTTTAGTTGGAAAGTGATAATACAGGAAAGCTGCTGCAGGAATTGAGAACATTCTCCTAGAGCTTGTTGATGAGAGTTGTGAAACCATGTATTTTTGAGAACGAGACTTCTGCATTAAAGTATGACCATAACTGTTGAGTCAAATTACTCACTAGATTGCAAAATCGCTTTCCAGCTGGAGTTTTCAAAACAGACACTAATTGTTCACATCGTAGAAGATGTCAAAAAAGGTGTCGAGATTTCATGTTGGAGTTTTTGAAACAGATGAAACAGAGATTGCCACAAATTTGTCAAGATGATTGAATTGCTTGAATTACTAGGGTCCTTCTACTGTGCTCAGCTTGACCTAGATTGTCTGTTATCTCATTTTTACCATTGGTTTGTGGAGACTTTGGACAGTTGAAGCAGCAGTGTAGATTTTTGCCTTTATTTGACTGGCCTAATGCTCAGGAAAACCAAGTTGAGCAGTTTGGGGTTGAAGTTCTTGAACACCTGGATTCTGCTGAGGATGAAGACTTCAGTGAACTTGGCTTGTTTGCTCTTTCATTACTGTCGATAACTTTTAGCAGCACTGCAGTTGAATGATTGTTTTCTCAGATTAGCTTGATAGAAACAAAATTGCATAAGAAGATACTAGAGGAACTTTTAGAAATTATTCTTGTTAAGGAGTGTATGTAACAACAACAAAATCTGTCGTGAACTGTTTGCACCAACAAAAAGAATGATTGCACTGGTCACTGCTGATATGTAGGACCAGCAGCAGTTGTATTCTACTCCCAACAAAGACAATTAGGATGAAATGTTGCCCTTTAGAGACTAACATGAACAAACAAATTCAACTCAAAATATGGATATTTACTATTAGCTTCCAACCCTCAACTGGGAAACAAATACCGATATTAGGGTTTTGATTTTGAATTTCACTATCATCTCACAGCTTCGTGGTTAATGTGGACCAACTCCTGCTGGTGATTGTAGATTTTTTTTTAAAAAATGTCATCCGTGCAAGATGTCTAATGATTGATAGGCCAATGTCTTAATTAAAAAAACAAACAAACAAACAAACACCTTCATTTCAGGAAATAGCTGGGGTTACTTTTAGGCTAGTTTTTAAGTCATTTTGGTCTATTAATGCAGTAGAAATCTGGGAAAGCTGCACTAGAGGCAGCAAAGCAGCAGCTAGAAACATGGATCCAGGGGATCCAGGGCTGGGTTGGAGGCAGAGCAGCGGTGCTGAGGCAGATCCGGGGAGCTGCAGCTGGAGCAGAGCAGAGCTGGGAGCTGGGTTGGCATAGAGCAGCTGTGCCTATGGGGAGCAGGGCCGTGCAGAGGATTCTGGGGTCTGGGGTCGTCGGCAGCAGGGAGCTCCTTGCCTCAGCGGTAATTTGGCAGTGGCGGGGGGGGGGTCCTTATGTTCTGCGACACACCGCCAAAGTGCCCCGAAGACCCGTGGCGGGGAGCCCCCACCGCTGAATTACCGCTGAAGGGGGACCCGCTGCCGAAGTGCAGCCACGTCTTCGGTGGTAATTCGGCGGCAGGAGGCCTATGTCATGCGTCTTCGGGGCACATCAGAGGTGGGAAACCTGAATATAGTTTGGGGTTTCAGAAGTATGTGGCCAAATATTTGCTGTTTGCTGTGTTTGATTGTTTAAGGAAACAATAAAAAAATTCTGCTTAAAAAAAAGTCCAAAACTTTTGAACCATCTTGGCTTGTCACCAAATGCCTGAGCCCATCCAGGCAGAGATTTTTCCAGGTTTCTGATACTCTGCTGGCTTCCTTGACTCATATCTGTCTCCATAACTTTGGG
>NW_027424799.1:41125-42433 GCF_003597395.2 Chelonoidis abingdonii
GCGCGGGATCGATGTCCGCGGCTCGCCATGTCGATTCCGGAACTCCGTTGGTTTTGGTGGAGTTCCGGAATCGATATAAGCGAGCTCAGGGATCGCTATATCCCGTCTAGATCAGACGCGATATATCGATCCCCGAGCAATCGATTTTAACACGCCGATACGGCGCGTAGTCTAGACGGGGCCTGTGAGACTTGGGGTGGGACCTCTGTACTGTGTCCTGGAAAGTCTCCTCTATGTACCTCTGTCTCCCTTAGCTCCTCCAGTTCAGCCACTCTGGTCTAAAAGCTTGTATTCAGTCTCTGAGGGTCAGAAATTGCTTGCAATGAATGCACACACATGCCACCTGCCCACAAGGTAGATAATCATACACGCTACATTCAATGTAATAGATTAGATAGCCTCGACTCTGCTGCTGTGCTTCTGCCTGCATTTATTTTACTCTTGCAGGGGGTTTTGTTTGTTCATTTGTTTTTCTCATTTTTCTATGGTTTTGACAACCAATTCTGAATCTTAGATTCAAAAACATTGTTGCAGTAAAAGTGTTCCTAACCTTAGATGAAATGTGCTTTTCCATCTTCTTCAGAAAATGACGTATGTTTACTAGCTCTCTAGTTTTACACTATTGGAACAAAAAAAGTATCAAAACTATTTGTTTCAATACTTTTGTCACAAATTTGGTTTGTGTAGACATGCTCCCACAAACTGCTTAGTTTTTGTTGAGACCTGCTTTTTCTGGTGGGGGACGGGAGGGAAATACTGAGTCAAACTTTTTAACCAGCTCTACTGTAGAATGAAGACTTCCCCTTAATTTATTGCTATGTATTTAAAAGGAAACTGTCATTTTAAAAGTTAGATATTTACAAAACATGAGTTAAAAGTTGTTTCAGGTATTCATCCTGCCCTTGAATAGCCCTGCCAATTTGTCATTTTAAAACCACATTTTCCTGTTGTGTAAAGTTTCTTTAGCTTTTCACATGATAAGAAGGAAGAAAGAACCAAAGAAATTCAGTATTTAACAGACCCAAACCAGTGGGGAACAGGAGTCTGGTCGAGGGCAAATATACTGGTCACTGGATGAGTAGCTTTCTGTTCCCTGAGTGACCAGAGCAGGGGCTGCACTAGAGGAATCAGGAACCTGCTACAACCGATTCAGGCAGACAGGCTGATACACCTGCAGCCAATCAAGGCAGGCTAATCAAGGCACCTGGGTTTAAAAATGGGCTCACTCCAGTCAGGTGAGGGGGAGCCAGAGGAGAGGAAGTGTGTGTGAGGAGTTGGGAGCAAGAGGTGCAAGAAGCTGAGAGTGAG
>NW_027424800.1:0-16744 GCF_003597395.2 Chelonoidis abingdonii
TCTATGACTTGTATTGATTACCTAAGAATTCCCAGTTATCACTCTGAAGTATTGATGGTTCTTGTCCCAAGATCAGGCCCAGTAGTATTAAAATTACTGTTCAGTTGGGAAGCCTGATGTGCATGGTTGCAACACTCACACTTTAGGAACCCTTCTGTCTTTGTAATAGCTTATTACTACATTCAGCAAAGTCACAAACACTCTAACGCAGCAAGGTAGACCGAGATAATACAGACCGTACGTCTGAACATCCACATACTCCCACCATCCCTTTGCAGAACAATTGGAAATGTTAGCCATTATCTTCCGCATCACCATCACCTTCCTCATCATCACCAGTGGCCATCATCCTGGCATCTCCCAAGGGCTACCTTTCTCTCTCTCTCCCCCTGCACACAGGCTGGGATACAACTTTTATAATATGTTACGTCAGGGGTAGTCAATAGATGGACTGCGGGACAAATCCGAACCACCGGATGTTCTTGAATGGACTGCAAAAATTTTTTAATTATTTGTTGTAGTTATTGTTACTGTGGTGTGAAAAATGTTTCTCTGAAGTCTGGACCTTGCCTATACCTTGACTAAGAAATTTGGACCTTGACAAAAAATAATGAACAACCCATCTTACAGGATATAGGCCTGTAGGTTCTTTGCATTACTGCTGAATAAAATAAATGCTAAAGCGAGCTCTATGGGCTACCCTGTAGCAATCTGTGACAACTGTATGATGTTTATCTGACTATTGTGAAGATGTTTTTGTTTGCAGATATTGGGTTAATTCAACAGCTGGGTATTCAGGAAACGACCCAGGAGGTTGGACAATAGCTTAGAGAAGAGCTCCTCCACAAACACCAAGGGCAATTAACTATGACATGCTACCTCTGCCCACACATAGCGGGTCTGATAGCCCAGCTTTCCCAGGCCTGCATCCCTCCTGACTAGAGGAAAGCCTGATTCACCGAAATGGTTTAGAAGATGCAATTGCCTCCTGACCTCCAGAGACTGGAGGGTTCTTCGAGTAAGCATAGCCTGCCTTGTCCTTTGCTGTGCTGTGTTCCTACTGTTAATATTAAACAGCACTGTTTTAAGAAGGCTGATTTGGGTCACCATTATCACTCAGGTCACTGGTCCCCAAGGGGACATGTATCGGGTCCAGTCAGACCTGTGAGTAATGCTGGATGATTTTAAATTTGGTTTAGAAAATGCTCAGCAGACCGTGGCTTGCCAGACCTCACACACTGATGACTGTCAAATTTCTCAGATTTACTGAGAAAGAAAAATAAATAATGCAGCCAGCTCTTGAGGCAGCAGGGGGAGGAAGGGGGGGCTGTTTCATTGCAGTGTAGACTTCTGGGTTCGAGCTGGAGCCCAAGCTCTGGGACCCTCCAATCTTGCAGGGTCCTAGATCCGGCATTCCAGCCTGAACCTGGAAGTCTACACTACAATGAAACAGCCCCAGAAACCTGAGTCAGCTGGCACGGGCCAGCCGCGGGTGTCTAATTGCAGTATAGACATACCCAAACATGCAGGGCTCACAGTAAAAGTGTCAAATGCAAGATAGGGGGGCCAATGTTCTTATGTAGGCCATTGGCAGGAGGGGGCCAGATTTGCCAAAATCCCTTTAAAAGTGGACTCCGTTGTTAACGGGCCTGTACCTGAACCTAAAAGCAAATTCACACTTTTAGAGGATTGCTGAATTATTACCAAAGACTCATGGAAGGTTTCAGCAACATTGCAACTGCGATGACAGACCTCTGCAAAGAGACACAGCCTGCCAACGTGGCTTTGACTACAGCCTGCCAGGAGGGCTTTGCTCAAATGAAAAGAATTCTGTCAGCCACATTGGCACTAGCTGGTCCAAATTTGGATAAAATGTTTGAACTCTGCACAGATGCATCAAGTACAGGTCTGGAGCCACACTGATGCAAGTGGACAAGGTCAATAAGGAACATTCTATGCTTTTTTTAAGTAAAAACTGACCCATCACTGGACAAAATTACTCAGTCATCAAAAGGAAAATATGCAGTTGTGGGGCAACTAAGGCTAAACCCACTGCACAGGAGTTTAGAGTCCTAACAGACCATTCTCCACTGGCAGGGCTTCCCAGAACATAAGTTACCAGCTCCAGACTGCAACGCTGGAGTATAGACATTCATGAGTATGATATGGGAAGGGCAAAGAAAATGTGTGACAGAAGCACTGTCCAGGCAAGAGGGTTCTGAGCCAATGCATGTGGATTAGCCAATGGCTAACCTAACTGCCTCAGTGAGAGTGGGAGAGTGTGACCCAGGAATCCCATGGTGCCAAGCGGCAGAGGGCATAGAGGTTGCCTAGGGTTTATGGGAGCACCAGGGTTAGATATCTGCATAATTCTTCATGGAATGGTGGCATGTGAGGTCTCTACCAAGAGCCAGCAACCCACTAGGCATCCTAATCTGTGTGAAATGTGAGTGTGGATAATATTGAAGGATTTCTGTGTCCATACTCAAAATGATGTCCTTAAGGGTCTTGGCAAGAAGGCAGGTCACGTGGATCGGAGGTGTTTCCTTCCAGGCAGCGGGTAACTGTGACCTTAAGAGCCCCTTAGTCAACAAAGGGCCCTTTAGACTGTAACTCACAGCAGGCTGACACACTCACTACACCTAACACACTGTTGTCGTCATGTGTATTTAAGGGGTGTCACGTTAGGTACATATGCAAAATGGTGACGCTTGTCCCAAAAATCATTGTGTTCTGTATGTACGGGTTGTGTATAGCAAGTTATGTATATGTGCAGGAAATATGTTCTTAAAATGGGGTTTGGAGGTTGAGCATAATCCAAGTCTGCCCTAAACAAAGGAATATGGATTTACCTGTCTGATCAGCTTAATTACAGGGAAGGACAATGAAAGAACATTTACATATAAGGTAAACAAAGCAGTCAAGCTAATAAGTGGCGGAGGAAACGATGTAGTGAGCACACTGGGGTCTGAATCTGCACCCAAAGGAAATCTTTCTAGCTTGTGAGACAGACAATGGACTTTGGAAAATACAAGTGGGAGCAAAAAGCCATTCTTGTTATCCCTCACTTAGGGGACAAAGGTAACAGCACCCTCTGAGTCTGTGAAAGTTGGATCCCTGGCCTGGAGGGCTAAAGATGATGGTAACTTGATGTGAGTGAGAAAACTGCTTAGGCAAAGATTGTAACTTATTAAGATTTAAGTTTAGTCACTAGAAAGCATGGTTTGGTTTGGTTTGGTTGGTTGGTTGTAATCAGACCTGTCTCTTTTTCTCCTGCTCAGTGTCATTTAAATTTCTGTTCTTTGTTAATAAACTTATCCTTAGTTTTACTATAAACCAATTCAGTGCTGTGATATTGAAGTGAAGTGTCAGTCTTCAGCTAAACTAACAAGCTGGTGTGTGTGCTGCCTCTTTGGAATCAGTGAACTCAATAATTTCGGAGTGTGCAGTGACAGGGACTGGACACTGCAGGGATATGTCTTTGGAGAACTCAGGAACTGGAGTTCACTGATGGCTACCTGCAAGGCAAGGTTACAACTGGTAGAATCTTGAGGAGTTTGCTGTGAAGCTGGCAGACAGTGTGGGAGGGAGCAACACACAGTCTAATCTCCAGCAAAGCTCACCCTTGCTAAAGCAGAGGGGTGACATAGTGGTTTCTGGTTCTCTGGGTTCCCTGAGTACAGTGTCACAGTAACAGACCTTTATCTCCCTATCTGTCCAGATGTGCACTTTGTATTGTACCCTCTCGGTGTTGGCCTATTTGCATACTGAGCCAGATGCAAATTGAGAGATTGCAAAATCTACAAAGGAAATCTGAAGGGTGAAACAAAGAGTGGAGGGGTGTCCTGTTTGTGAATAGGATCAAAGGTTTAGTCTGGTGTATCAGGGAGTGCAAAGAAACTCATTGAGTCCTTCACCTGGAGAAAAACTGATCACATCTTTGTTTCATGAAAGCAGGGTCACAGCCAGCCTGACTGTAAATCACTGCAAGGATCGGGGTGAGATATACTCTACAAGATACAAGATACAACTTCTACTTGCTGCTGTTTGGATCTCTGTGCTTTGTTCAATTAACATCTACTTGTTTAAACTATAAATGTGTCTAAGTGCTGTGTGTTAAATGCGAGCGTGGTGGTCTGAGGTGGAGCTGGTAACCTGGGCTGCACTGATCCTTTGGGAGCAGCCAATCTGTGACTACTGTGAGCATCCAGTGGACCAGGGGCTGGATGCTCCAGGGAGATGGTCGAAGGGTTCGGGGGTTGGAGAGTGTCTGTCACTACCTGCAGAGTGACAGCAGGGCCTGCATAGGCTTAGGGGAAATGCATGTGTTGTCCTTGGTCAGGGAGATGGGCATTGACCCCCAGCAGACACAGTCAAGGTCTCCACATGCAAAGGGCAGGTGGGAGCGAGGGGCCTCATAGCCCTGGGACCCACAGGAAGCATCACAATCTGTTTATCAAATGAATTGGGAAAAATCTGAACTGTTGGAAATCTCCTGGCTGTCATGGAGTGGGCCTTTGTCACAACGGAACTTCCATAGGCAAACTGGCACAACAGGTGTAAAAGTCCCCAGAAACATTAACAAACTAGTGAAGCTAAATTGAGATCCTGCACTCTCTCAGATAACTAGCAATACCAGTTGTGGCATCCTCTCTCCTGGAGACTGTGGGGAAAGGGTTAGCACAGTCAAATGAAGAGGTGGCCAAGGCTCCGCTGTTTTTGAAGTGGCCTACCTGTACGGGTCCCACATGCTTAGAGCCTTTCTGATTGGGTTTTGAAACCTACAAAATTATTATTCTGCTTTTCTCCTGTCACATGTCAGGCTGGTTCCAGCACATTAACACCTCATACCAACATGGGTGGAAACTGGCTAGGTATTAACCCATCCAGTTCCCCCTGTGGGTATGCTTGGTTGCTCTTTTTGTTTGATGGAGAAAAATAAGGTGCCTACAGTGTAGCTGCACGAAGGATCTGCACTATCCTAACTAAGAGGTCCAATTTCATCCTCGCCGTCATGCAAAACCACCTATCTGGGGTAATCCAGACTTGAAAATTGAGGGAAAAAAACAAAATTACAATTTGGAAGAAGTATCTGAGTATGGGCATTGTATGAATTTCCAGTTTGTCACGGATGAGGGTTTTGTCTTTTTTTCTAATACTAAAGCAATGATATGACCTGCCACCCTGAGCAGAATGACAATAGGGAGAGTTTGAGTTGTAAGTTATGTATCAATTTTGTCTGGATGCCCTAGGACTGCAGAGGCCCCAGAGCTAGAGGGATCATCAGAAACGCTTCATAAACTTCTCAGGCCCATGTCAACTATGCATGCCTTACTAATGAAGAGGACCTCTATTGATCTGGAGCTCTTTGTGAAAGCAGGGGAAGGGGCGTTATCAAGTCCTCAGAAGAATCCTAATGGTGGAGCATGTTATGGAGTGTTAAAAAAATATCTGTGGATTTCAGGCTATGCCTGAAAGAGAAAAATTTTCAAAATCTGTTGGACACCACAGGGTTTTGCCAGACAGGGGCCTTGACTCTGGTGTGTGTTGGCACTTTAATACAGACAAAGAACCCTGATGCATATGCTGTGGGACTGTCCAGCAGTCAGGCAGCTGTGGGAAGAGGTGGACATGAGTGAAAATAGTGCTTGGCTTCAGCAACCAAACCTCAGCTGAAATTATATCCTGCTGTCAGAGTGCAGGGCAACTGCGCCTGTATTTCCCCTCCATAGTCCGCAAAGGCACACTCTTTTAGGATCCCGGCTCCCAGCCGTCACCTCTCTCTTGGGCAGACTCCACGTTTCTCTCCTCCTGACTGGGGTTTTTCCAGGCTGCACAACTCTCTGCCTACACTGTGATATCCCCAGCAAGCCAGACAGCATGAATGGGAGTTTGGAGGAAGATTTTCAAAAGCTCCTAAGGGATTTAGGAGCACAAGTCCCACTGAAAGATCCTTTAGCACAGGGGGTGCTGGACTGACACAGCCTTATGTTTCTGAATCTTCCACCCACAGAGCAGTGACTTAAGGGGAGCTGATTTCAGAATATGTCTCCTCTGTAGGGTATAAGCATCATGGGTTAAATCCATCCCTGATTTCTCTGCACTTAAATGTTACACTAGGGTAAATTGGCCCACTTATCTTTTCTAAAATCTCACTGCAATTTATTAGCAATACTTGTAAATCTAGAATATAACATTTGTGTGTTAATTAATACCCAATGGGCCACTACATAATTTTAAACAATCTACCAACACAGGGATATATTAGCAGAGAGAAAGCTTTTTGTGGCAGGGGAGAGTTATTGTGTTTCATTTATGCATCAGTTCTTTGAATCCCAGAAGTCCTGTTTATTAAGAACCGGCTAGATCAGGGCTTTGGGAATGGTCAACGGGACTGTTTGGGTGCTATTTTCTAAATTGCTGAAGTGGGCTTATGGGCACAAGTCACAAAGAAAGTGAGTGGGAATTGTGATCACAAATCACTTCATAAACCCACCCATCGCCTCCAAGTGCCAGTGTGATTCTCGGTGAAATTGACACTGGCTGAAAGTTCTTACAGTTTTTTGACAATTTAGTAGCCTTAACCTGTGTCCTAGTGGACAGCTCCTTAATTCCTCAGAACATTGTGGTAGCAGCTACAGTCTGAGAACCTTAACATTCCACACCCAACCCTTGCCTATCTCCAGCCTACACAAGCCTTCCTGTCCTGCTGGAGGATCTGCCATTGAATGACACGGGTCTACTGTAAAACAGATATATCCTTTGTGAAGAATAGGTGAGATTTTAAGGCTCTAGGACTGTACGTGACAGAACAATCCCTGAAGCCTCTTGTATCTGTGGGACATGCTGAGCTTTCAGAGAAATCAGGGATGGAATGGAACATGCAAGAGAGAGCTTGGTTGCATAGCAGCATTTTAAGGGATAGTGTTGTGACATAAACGCCTCTAAGGGCTTCACTGTCTATCCTTGTCCTACCTACTCTCTCCCCAGCACTACTGTCCCACACAGATCAGCCACTAAGATTCATCTATGTGAGAAGAGCTCTCTGCAAAGCCACTTTATTGTCGTCCTTAAAATTCTGCTTTGCTGTGATGCCTGCAAAATGCCTGAAGATGGAAAATGGGCTTTTTTTTCCACGGAAATTTTTAACACAAACAAAACAAATAAAAGCATTTTCATCATTTTTTTCCCATTGAAAAGTTCAATCCTTCCCCCCCTCCCCAAATTAAATAAAACAAAACAAAACAAACAAACAAAAATGGCCAAAAATGTGAAATATTTTGATTCTGAAATACTGCCTAGTGCATTATGGGTGTTGTAGTTTTTATGCTTCAAGCCCACCTTTCTCCTGTATGGGCTGGAAACTACTCTCTCTCCTCAGAGCGAGAGAAGGTGGTTGCATCCATGAGAGATGTAGTCCCAGCAGGGGACCCCAGCCCATAGTGAAGAATGGAGACACAGGGAACTGAAATACAGCTGCCATGGGGCACCACAGAAGGCTCTCTGAACCGAATTATTTGAATTTTGGGATAGTTGGGTTTTCAACAAAAATTTGAAATTTCCATGAAAAACAGACACTTTAAAAAAAAGAAAGATTTTCTCAAAAATTTATAGGGTTCTGCCTACCAAGACCTCAAACATTCCTTGAAATTTTGTAATTGATCAGAGATGATTTTGAAAAGATACAGACAGAGAAATCACACCAAAATAAGCACCAGGCCCTGCTTTGCTAATGAAAAGTGGCTAGCAGGAATTAAACCAGGCTATTCATACCACGCACAAGATTTTAACACTCAGCAACAAACCTTTCTGCCCATTCAGTCTAAATTCCTGGGCAGTTCACATACCTCTTTGTCTTAGGGAGGGGAGGGAGGTCTAATTAACTCATCCTGACAGTTATGTGAATAGAAGGGGGTGTTCACACTTTCAGTTAGAATAATTTTTTAACTCACCATAACAAGGTTTAGTCCAGGTCATAACAACGTTCCTCACCTCAGGCGAGGCTCAGGCTAGTCACCCAGGCTTGGCCCACACCTACAACGTCCACACAGCTATTTTTAGCACGCTAGCACAAGGCCTGCTAGCACAAGTCTGCCTAGCCAAGGCTGGGAGGCTCACCTTTCAGCTGCCGTGTAGACATACTCTTCAGTGGCTCAACTACTGTCATTCCGTTCAATTAGTTCCTGTGTATTTATTTGAATCAGAGCCTACGGATTATGTACTATTCAATGGGTAGAATTTTCAAAAGCGTTTCCCCTTTCAGAAGGACCTAAGGACGGGAGAATCTTGTGTCATTGAAGTCAAGGAGATTTATGCTTTTAACTCAGCTAGACACTTTGGAAAATTTACCCAATGTGCTTCAGGATGAAGATGCTGACACTTTTCAAATATGCCCCATGAGTAGCATTTTCCTCCACACCTACTCGCTGTTTTTTAATTGACATCCATTTTGTTGTTGCTGTAGCAAAGAGGTTGTGTCTCAACAGTAATCATTCACATCATTTATTCTATTTTGATAGCCATTAATCTGTTTAGGGTCTGACGCACTGGTCCTTAGGGAATGTCTACACTGCAATGTAAGCCTGAAACTCAGACTCAGGCTTGAGTGAGATTTCAATCTGACAAACAAAACATTCAACCACCATTCTACACCTACTGGGAATTATAAATAAGCCTTTCTTTTGCCATGGGCCTCTGTGATCAGGATACTGTTTCATAAGCCCCAGGCAAAAAGGGGTACATCCAGTTGACTTTCCAACCCAAACTGGTTAGCAATGGACCTGTAGGACTCTGGGGTATGGCAAACTACCTTTGAACACGAAATGGCTTCCCCTGCATATGGGTCAGTGGTGCTGAAGGGTCCAGGAAACCTGCTAACAAAGCTCCAGAAATGCAGCTTTTCTCATGAGCGAGGGATATGCAATGACAAGGTGGTCCCACCAGTCTGTGCTCATGTGCCCTGGTCCAGAAGAACCAGTCTCTACAGGGGGCATCAGTGGCTTTCCCAAGAGCCATGAGCAGCGCTTACAGCTTTGTTGTCTGTCAGGTTTGTATCACCCTCACCTCCTCCTCTGGTGCAACAGGTGTCTTCTTCTGCAGTCAGAAAATGTCCCTGAAATTGTCCACCAGCACCTCACGGAAGCTCTGCGCATTGCCTGAAACAGGAGTGAGAAGAAAGCAAGACAAGCACTTCAAACAACTGACTCCTCCCTGTTGCTGGCTCCAGTTGCCAGGCACATGCAGACTCAAAAGACAACTTGGCCCGATACCATTGGCAGGCTGCAAATAGCTTCTGGTAAAGTGCTGCGGGATGGACAGACAAGTTTTCCCTCAGAGCACCACAAACAAAGAGCTAGAATGGCTACCGCATCAGAAAGCTGCTGGAAATCTGGCAACAAGGCTGGCTTGACTTAGTCTGCATAATGCACGTGTAGATGCCCCTGAATGCTGGGTGTGAGGTCTGGGTCCAGAAATTCTAAAATCAAGTGTTAATATTCAGTGTGGATACTCAAGCCTAGTTTACACTCACTGAGCCTACAGGTTCAAGTCCCACACACCTAGGCTTACACTGCAGTATAGGCACACTCTTAAACACCCCTTCTACCATGCAAGATGACACATAGTCATACAACAAATGGGAACACCAGTACAATCTCCCCAGATATAAAGTTATGGAGCTTTTGGGAATCCAGGACATCAAAGAAAGAGAAATTTTGAACCAACTACTTCCACCACAGGGATCTGAGGCCAGTGCCAAGTAGAATGTGGCATTTCCCAACTCAGAGAGAACAGAGAAATAGATGAAACATGTATCTGAAATCTCAAATGGTCACCATGTGAGTGTAGAGTGCAAGACAGTCAGGTTTCCATATTGAAGCAGTAGCAAGTATCAGCTTTAGCCACAAATGGGAATGTCATCAACCCAAAATGTACATGTCCCTCACGTTCTCCAAAGCAGTTCCCATTGATGTGAGCTAGGGCCCTACTAGATGTAAACTTTCTTGCTCATTAAGCCAGATGGATTCCTTCACAGATCAGTGACTCGTTCTGAATTGATTTGAGCAACATATTTAACTGATGACTTTTCTCAGGGCCTCCTTCACCTCTTTGTTTCGCAGGCTGTAGAATGGAGGGGTTGAGCATGGGAGTCAGGACAGTGTAGAAGACAGAGAACACTTTTGTTCAGGCTTTCAGTGTATTGGTTTTTGGTAGCAGATACACAGTCATTAGGGTCCCATAGAAAATGTAACCACAAAGAGGTGAGAGGAGCAGGTGAAAAGGCCTTTCGAGCCTCCCAGTGGCGGAAGGGATTCTCAGATAGTAACAATGATATAAAACATAGGATGTCGCAGTTAATAGAAATGGGCAAGGCTGGTCTAGGGAGGCGAGTACGAAAACTAAACATTGTGATCATGCTGGTGTCACTGCAGGAGAGTTTTAGCATTGGAGAAAAATCACAAAGGAAATGGTCAATTTCATTGGGGCCACAGAATGTTAACTGTGACATAAAACATATCAATATTACACAAAATAGAAATCCAATTATCCAAGACCCAGCTGCTAGCTGGAGGCAAGCAGGGGCCTGCCATCATCAGGCTGCATAACGCAGGGTGGGGGGTTGCATATCGCTAAATACCGATCATATGACATCACTGCTAGGAGATAACATTCTGTAGCTGCCAGAGAACCAAAGCAATAAAACTGTGCAAAACAGCCACTGACAGAAATGGTTCTGTCTCCAGTCAGGAGACTGGTCAGTAACCTGGGCAGGATGGTGGATGTGTAGCAGGTCTCCAAGCAGGACAAGTTCCCCAGGAAGAAGTACATTGGGGTGTGAAGGTGCTGATCAGCCACAACCAGCGCAATGATGAGGATATTCCCAGACATGGTCACAATGTAGATCACCAGAAAAACCAGGAAGAGAAGGACTTGCAGTTCAGGGACATTCCCGAATCCCAGGAGGATGAATTCTGTGATGACCGTTCGATTGTCCTCTTCTGCTTTGTCTAAGAGGTGCATCTAGGTAAAAAGAAATGTACTAAAACTCAGAGGTGGGACCTTCAAAAGGACAAACATCCCAGCTTTAGTCATGAGTGGGAATGTCATCATCCCAAAACGTAGCACCTCCTCACTTTCCTCAGAATAGTTGTCTTGGTGCGAGCTAGGCCCTTACCAGATGTAAACTTTCATGCTCATTAAATCAGAAGTTAGATCTCATGGATTTATTCATTTATTCTCTAACAGGGGTCACCGCTTGTGTAGGAAAAGCCCCTGGTGTGCTAGACCAGTGTGTTTACCTGCTCCATCCATAGGTCCAGCCGATCGAGACTCCTACTGGCTGCGGATCACTGTTTCAGGTCAAGGGGAACTGCTAGAAGCGGTGCTGGCCAAGGGACTTACTGGCCATCGCATCCAGCAGCTCCCATTGGCCCAGAGCAGTGATCCACGGCCAGTGGGAGCCGCGATCGGCCAGACTTGCGGAGGAGACAGGTAAACACAACAGTCCGGAATGCAAGGGGCTTTCCCTACACAAGCGGCAACACCTGTTTAAGAAATCCTGCCTGAATCTTTTTGAAAATGGAATTTAGTCTCCTCAGTCAGTTAGGGATTGTTGCAACACTAAGCTCAGCAACCCCTAAATAGCTTTAAAAATCTGGGCCTGAGGGCTTTGCTTTATCGGGATCTTAACTCAAGCTATGCAGAGCCAAAAAGGATCTGCTGTTCCTCAAAGGATGCTAGCCACTGGAATGTTTTAGCCCACACTAAAAATGGTAAGTGGAGCTAAGAGAGAGTAAAGGAATGGCTTTAACAATAACTATCTCACAACCTTTCCTCACATGAATAAATCCATGAGGTCTAACTCTGATCTCACAAACTGTTTTTTGCAATATTAACTTCTGCCGGAGATCCTCCGACTTTATAGCTGCCCATGTGAGGTTAGAACCAGGAGCTGTAAATTTGAGTACATGTACATCCAACATGCTATCTATTTTATTTTTAATTAACTGACTTGCTGCACTGAATAGATATATATTTAATAGTATTTTATTATAACGAGACTTGGGGATCTACATTCATAAGTGGGATAGAGAGAGGAGTAGGTCTGGTTGATCTACCTTGTAATCTCAAAGAACATTGCAAAGAGATGATGCAGTGATCAGTGCCTCCTGACAGCTGCTGAGAGCTCTCAGCTCACACTCCGGTCAGTGGAGGAAAGGCTCTGCTGGAGACAACCAGCAGCTACAGGCGGTCAGGACATGCCACGAGCAGGTACAAAAAAATATTAACGTAGAGGTGAGACTTTCAAAGACAACCATCCACTATAACTAGGAAGTGCAAGAAGACAGTTATCCAGAAAGCATTAGGCACCAAAGTTGCAGATAAAGCGCTGGGTTCAGGATTTTTCCAAAAATATTCAGGCAACCTAGGTGCCTTCAAGTTCAGATATTTAAGCTATTAGGTGCTGCAGCCACAGCATCCAATGCCCCCTAATACTCATTTTCCCAGACTAGACCAGAATGTCTACAGTCAATGCCTTTCTTCGTCTTCACAAGCCTTAAATCAGGTTTCTCAAACGACGGCTGTGCTGGTGTTAGTGAAAGCTTCTCTCTCCTTCCTTCCTATGGCGTGGCTGGGCTGTTGTTACCTGCTCGATCCCAGGTCCAGACGAGCGAGCTCCACTGTGCCGTGTGTTCGCTGGCTTCACAGTCAATGGGAGGTGCTGGCAGCGGCGCGGGCTGAGAGATTCAGTGGAGAAAAGGCTTCACTGGAGACAACCACCTACAGGGGTCAGAGTATGCAGCAGATTCCACTTGAAAGGGGATAATCCAGGAGGGACATTTGTAGAAACAATTGAGGAAGAGCTGTGCAGAGAGACAGTGAAGGAAAAGGTGGTCCAGGAAGATTGAAAGGCATCAACCCCTGTCTAAAGGCTGGGGGCTGGAGTATAAAGTCTATGGGGATCGCCCTGGCTACCTGTATGCATCAACAGGATACAAACAGGGAAGTGAGATTAAAATACCAAATGCTCTCTCGGAGGTTGCAATATAAAGACTTTATTGGCATAAAATTCAAACCCCAAGCACAAAACCACAAACTAGAGAGAGAATACAGGCTGCTCCGTAAGGCAGAGACACCAACTTCACCCCACATTGCTCTAGGCTAGCTCTTTCCAGACTGACTGCGAAAGACACTGATCTTCTGCTTTCTCGCAGAGCCCTGGTCGCAAGCGGAACTGGAGAACCCTTAGAATTAAAGTGATAGCCTAAAAGTTCAATATCCACAGAAGTCAGAAGAGAGCGAAGACTTACAGGCAACAGAGAACAGAACAGAACAGACACGAGAGACCACGCAGACAGACAGAGGAATATTGACGATGAGGAGATGTGGGACATAGCTCTCTTACATTGAGCTGACTGAATTTTTTTTCTTCAAAACAGAATTTTGACCTTTTGTGAAAAAATATGACCAACAAAATTTTGTGGTGAAAACTGGAAAAGTTCCACCAGAAGCTGGAACTTCTGATGTTTGACCTAATTTTTCGTTTTGGCTGAAAGTTTTTGAATTTTGGCCAAAGTTTTTTTTACAAAAAAAATAATAAATAAAACATACCATTTTGCGGAATGTAGACACTCTTCATGAAAAAAATCCATTTATTAGCAAACCCAATTTGTATATTAAAATAAAAAAATAAAGATTTTTTCACCCACAGCTTTATTTCAAAGAAGGTAACACATCCCAAAGAGCATATAAAACCCCTTCTGGCCAGATTTAAGCTATATTAGGTGCTTGCAGCACACAGTATCGCTAATTCCAAGCCTAAGATCTCATTTTCCTCAGATTTTAAGGCAATGAGGTCTACAGTTTATTGACAGCCAATGGGATTTAGATCGCTGCCTAAATCCCTTTTGAAAATGGAACTGGGCTCCTCACGTTGGGGTGTGTTGCACACTGAGCTCAGCAACCCTCAAATACTTAAAATCTGGTCTGAGCACTTGCGATCGGACCTTAATTCAAGCTATGCAGTAGCACAAAGGATTTGCTGTGCTCGATGCCAGGCACTGGAGTTAGCCCACCTAAAATGGTCATGGAGCTAGAAGAGAACGAAATGGCTTTAACAAGAATGATCTCACGATCTTCCTCACATTAATAAATTATGATGGTCTACCTTCTGATCTCCACTGTTTTTCTGCAAGATTAACTCTCGCCAAGAGATCCTCCCATTTAACAGCTGCCAGGTGACGTAACCAGGAAGCTGTAAATTCTGAGAGACAGACAGACGAGAGCTTTAAAGTTCATATGTTTCCTATGTCAACCTGCAGGTCTAAGATCCTTAAACAGCTTCACAGTGATATTCCAACACCCCGAAACAATGGAAGCTGTTGCTGTCACCGATCGAGCAAAATCGCAGATCGTGAGCACCTACAGTTCCTTACTGTAAATTTATCCTCACAGGCCACAGTGAGATTGGAAAGGTTTCGTGCCCTTGTACAGTGGGAACGAGGCCCAGAGGGACATTTGATAAGATACTTGATGCCTAAATGCAGAGCAGTGCCAGTGGGATTTACAAAGTCCTGATCAGCTCAGTGCTTAACTCCCATTCAAGCAAGGATATTAGATCTACCGTCTAGTGCTTTCAGCATTCTACTCTGGTGCCCCTCTACATCATTTGCTGCTCAAACCTAAATCTGCTCTAGCTACATTCCCCAAGGGCCTCAGGGAGCGCTGGAGAACAGAGAACTGACCCCAACGTGCCACGTCCCGTAGTTAGCCCACCCAAATCTATCCCAGAGCTTAACTGTGCCCATTGTTCAGTTGTCTGACATTACTCAATGATCTCTGTGTTTCCCAGGAGACAATACACATGCTATAAAAATGAAATGTTTCATGTTGAGTGCCTAAGGCTGTTGTCTGTAGTGATTGGGTCCTCTTGATTTGTAGGTGCACTGATGAGTTTCTCTGTCCATTCATTAGTCTCTTACTCTCACACGTCCCACCTTGTACGTCTCCTCTTTTAAATGAAACTCCCTGAGTCTTGTCTGGAGGTGGGATCTATCAAAGGGACCTAAAGAAATTAGACACTGTTGAAATAATAGGGGAGTGTGATCACCTGACTCCCCTGATTTCCCAGCCCCATTAAACTCCCATCCATGCATCTACTCTCTGTCTCACCCTCTGCTCGGCCCGCCCCATGCAGTAACATGGGGAAAAAGAGTACTTTTGCCTCGCTTCCCCCAGCTCTGGGACAGCAGGTGCGCAGGACAGGAGCCTGATGTGGCACTAGCAAAGCAGGACGTGAACATGACTCTCCTATGCTAATGCCTGAGACACTGAGGCCGGAATGGATTGCAGCGCAGCAGGGACAACTTCCCTTTGCCCAGTGTCCTGCACCGTGCACAAAGGAATTACAGGCACATACAGACCTCCTCTCCCTTTGGCTACCCTGCCTTGCACCTTGAGACACTTTCACACTCAGCCGCCGATCCGTGCCTCAGGCTGCAAGCCAGTGAGATAGTGTCGGGTCTGGATTTGATTGGCAGACATCCAGGTTTGCAACAGAACAGGCGGAAGCTCATGTCCCAGCCCGCTGCGGCAGTGTCGCGTTCCGCCCTGGTGGAGGGGAAGGGGGAGAGACTATACAAGGGCAGAATAGGAAGTGAAGTGGAGCGGATAATGCACAACTATGGTGTGCACCTGGAGACAGCTCCTGCTGTGCTCCTTCCCACTACTGCACCGTTTCCTTCCTATGTGAGATCCCCAGGATCTCACTAAGGGCTTGTCTAAAGGAAGAGTTAGACCATGGGAAGCTGGGGTGTGAATCTCCAGAGCACTAACCTGCCTCGTACTAACACGCTGTTTGGACCCTGCCTTAGTGCACTAAACATTCCCTAGTGCACATTGACCTACCCCCATTTCAAACAGCACTAGGGCAAAATCCACTATGGCACTTATAGTGTGTGATAGCTGGATCCGTGCGGCCCCTTACTGCACAGCAACCTACAGCACTGTAGGTTTCCACTCCAACTTGCCACATACTGACTCCCTGTGTGGAAAAACCCCAGAAAGGTTCAGATTTACCTTTAATCCTCAGCAAGAAGCCGTGACCCCTGTGTCGATGCTGAGTGGGTGTGGGGATCTGATTTCCACTTCCATACTGCTCTTCTCTGTGTTTCCTGCTCTCACAGTTTGTCTACAGGGTGGGGTAGTGCTCTCAAGAGCAAGGGGATTTCTAAAGGGCATCAACGTCCAGCACGGAAACTGGCTCATGTAGAATCTTGCTGGTGCCCACAGAAAGTTCCTTTGTGCACAGCACATTGGGGCACTTTAGAATTAACATCCCTCTATGGTGCACCACCGCTCATATGGACAAGCCCTTATTCGCTCTGCAAAGACACCGACCTTCCACTGCTGCACTGGGCCAGCTCTTGATTTCTTGCCTGATGCACACACCCGTGTATATTACAAGGGTCTCCACGCCTGCTGCTCTGGAGCCTTCTAGGGTTTATAGGGGAAAGCAGCCTCACACTGGCTCAGGCAGCTCTTGGATCTCCACTGAGGCTGCTGCTAATGATCCTTGCTTTGAAAGTGCCCTCAGGAGGGAAGTCAATGCTATGGTGCTTGTTAAGACAGTGTAAACATCATGGCTATTGACTACTGAGGTCTGGTCTCCACTACAGAGTTAGGCTGACGCAAGGCATCTTACATCGACCTAACTATGGAAGCGTTTACACTTAAATTTCACTCC
>NW_027424800.1:20537-21824 GCF_003597395.2 Chelonoidis abingdonii
GCATCCTTAACTTGGCCTCTGTGTCCCCAAGGGCCTGCATACCCACAGAGTAGTAACTTTTGCAGTGTATGTACTCTAGCTCCTTCAGTACATACAATCATGGCCCCAGTGCAGTGGGGAAAACCCCATTCTCTTCAAGCCAGCACTTACTTTGGGGATATTGTTTAGGCCCCCACCTTTGGACAAACCACACACCTGACCACCTCAGAAACCTCGGCCATCGCTTTACCTTCCAGTCGACTTTCCAACCCCAAACTGTTTAGCAATGGACTTGTAGGACTATGGAGTATAGCAAACTACTTTTGAACAGGAATGACTTCCCTCGCGTATATGTCGTGGTGCTGAAGGGTCCAGGTAAGCTGCTAACAAGGATCCAGAAATGCAGCTTTCTTTTGGTCATCCCAGGTCTGCATGACGATTGGGTCCCACCAGTCAGTGCTCGTGGCCCTGCTCCAGAAGCACTGGTCTACACAGGGGCATCAGTGGCTCTCCCGAGAGCCATGAGCAGCATCAGCTAGTTTGAGTCTGCCAGGTCTGCATCATCCTCATCCTCCTCCAACAAGTGTTTTTTTCTGCAGGTCACAAAATGCCCCTGAAACCTCCACCAGCACCTCATGGAAGCTCTGACCATTGCCTGAAACAGGAGTGAAAGCATAAGCAAGACAAGTGCTTCAAATGCTGACTGTGACAGGGTGGATCACAGAAACCCCCCTGGGAGCTACGACCGGAGTGCCCAGACTACTTCAGAACTTCCAGTCAGACTCCCTGCTTTCCCTGACAGCTCAGGACTCCAGCATCTGTCTTGCTGAGCCAGACATTCCCATCTGCTCCAACACAGACCCAGGGTCCGAATTACTTGCCCCAAGGCTGCAGGTTTACCTGAAAGAAGTTAACAGAAGTGTTCCTGTCTTTAACACTCAGGCCTGGTCTGCACTACGCATTTATACCGAATTTAGCAGCGTTAAACTGAATTAACCCTGTACACGTCCACACAACGAAGCCCATTACTTGATATAAAGGGCTCTTAATATTGATATCTGTACTCCTCCTCGACGAGGGGAGTAGCGCTCAAATCGGTATTGCCGTGTTGAACTAGGGTTAGTGTGGCCGCAATTAGATGGTATTGGCCTCCAGGAGCTATCCCACAGTGCACTATTTTGACTGCTCTGGACAGCAATCTGGAGTCGGATGCACTGGCCAGGTAGACAGGAAAAGCCCCGCGAAGTTTTGAATTTCATTTCCGGTTTGACCAGCGCAGAGAGCTCACCAGCACAGGTGACCACGCAG
>NW_027424801.1:0-17288 GCF_003597395.2 Chelonoidis abingdonii
TTCGTTTCAAGACTATGCTACAGGCAAAGCTGATTCTGACCAGAATCTTGTCTATTTCACCCTGGGTAGCATGAGGTTTTTCATGGCTGGTGGCTGAGAACAGCAGCACCAAAGGCAGTTTTCAAGCTCTGTCCTTGAGACCAAAAATCTAACTTCTTTGTTCAGTGGACAGCTATGGACTTTGATAGATTGTACTTTACACATTTAAGGTCAAATCACTTATTTCCCCAGCAATTATCTAAGATGCTTCATCTCCTACTTTTCCTGAAGCAAAGAAGACTTGATGGTAAGTGGTGTCTTCTGTTTTCACGTAAAATGTGCATCACGTATTTCAGATGTGTCCTTCTGCCTAGCCTACACTGATCACGACCTATTCGTCCCTAGATTTCACATCCTCTGGGAGAGTTGTTGGTACAATGTGAAAGTCAGAAGGGATGACAATAAACTTAGCGATGGTCCCACTGGTCTCTTAAATATCTCCATGATCCTGGATATTACAGCCTGCAATGTTTGTGTTCAGAAACTAGGTGGTTCTACCAGGCATCTGGTCCCTTTTGTGAACAGCTGGAACTCTTGTGGTGTTTCAAACTCTGATTGATACACTTTTCATAGTAGGAGTGAATACTTGGCAACAGTACACCATACTATACTGAGAAGTCAGGATGCTACAATGAAACAATTAGCAGCATCCAAACTAATAGACCCCAAATCTTGTAACTGGGCTTCTTCAACTCTCCAATGACATTTCTTCAGCTAGTAATGCTTTACGGTCAGTAGAGAAAAACAATACCTGGATGAATGTTCATTATAATAGAGTAAAAAAAAATGTAGTCATACTTCCCCAATCTAATCCGTCTGTTTAAAAAGGAGAAAATGACTAGAGTACATTGTGTTGGATCACTAGTACACACAGTAATGTATTAACTTTTAAAAAACAAATTACATAAAATGTTTAAGGATTCACCACCCGCTTTTCAGGGCTTGTTATAGACTAGGATAGACTATGAATAATATCTTGGTCCAATGAACAATGAGACCACAAACTAAAAGGTGAGTGGAGAGCAAATCTTTCATGCACAAGGCCTGGACTATCTCAGACAGTGGGTACAGAATATGAGTAGACAGTCTGTGAATGAGATGTTTCTTTGCTGTGCCCACTACGGAGATCAGGGGGAGCTAAAAACCAGTCCCAGTTGAAATGAAAACCTAAATGTTTGTAATTGGCCCTCAACTGCAATTTTTAATTTCTTTTACAGTAAGTCACTGAGTGATGAAGAAAACCTGAAACTCTTTGGGAAATGCAACAATCCAAACAGACATGGCCACAACTATAAAGGTGAGGGGCTGACTGGCCTGAGTGCTATACTTATTCATCCAGACCCGGAGAGAATTAGTTCACATGGTTGTATGAGAGAGACATTTGGATGGGATCGACCCTTAGCCATGTTACTGCGAACACTTATGTAACTGAGAGCAGAATCTGGAGCGTTTGTTTTTTTGATGACCGAGGCTGCAAAGAGAAATAAGAGTGATCATCAACAGGAGACAGTGCAAACCGCAAATCTGCCTTTTAGGCCATTAAAGAAAGAGTAAATCTTATTTTAAAATGCTACTAAATGAACCAAATCTGCTTATACTCAAGATGATAGTAAATCTTAATGGCGGTTTCCACTTGGCAAACAAATGTTATCCAAAAAGAACAAACCTTCTTCAAGAGATTGTCCACATGGATTCCATTCTTAGTGTGCATGGGCCCCATGCATGCAAGACTGGATCCTTTTGGTCAGTGTATCTGTCAGGGCCATGCCTGCCCGCTCGGTGCCCTGACACCTCCCATCTGAGGGCATAAAGGACAGAACAACCCAGGTGTTCCTCAGTTTCTTCTGTGTGCCCTTTAGAGTGAGGCAGTACCCCGCAGTGTCTGCTTACTCTGTGGACTGTGTGATTTTCCTTAGCCTTGCATATAATAATTAGATAGTCAAGTTAGTGTGATTACTGTAATTTTTTCTTTTATGTGCCCAATGGGCAAATATATAACGTTTCTGTTAGCTTAGACCTCCACCGCCCAACTACCCCACAGAGAACTGGCATTACAGCGGAAGCCAAGGCACCAGCATTAAGGCCATTAACGATGGGCAGTCGTAGTCTCTGCTCTCTCTTGTTCAATATAGTCCTTTGAAGTTCATACATTTCCATGGGTTCACATCATACCCCCCAGGAAAGTTATGTACAAGCCCAGCCCACAATCATACAGAACATTTCCATTTAATACAATGGACTCCAAAGATAGTTAACCTTAATTCAACACAGTTTTTCAAGGATACTGCAGGAAATTGCCATATCTATCATAGGCCTTATGCGTGTTTTCTCCCCAAGAGCTCTCCCCCTCTTGGGACATCACTGTAGAGTATTAGCAGAGTTGATGGGTCCTCTGGTAGTGTTCCCTGTTCCCTATATCACCTATGCCTTTACAGATTGCCATGGCAGTAGCTTGAAGGGTTGGGGAGATTCAGGCCCTTCTTATATAGCTTTTCATAAGGACAATGTCACTCTTAAGTTTCTGCCCAAGGTTGCCTTAGAGTAACACCCAGTCTATTCATCTGCCTGTTTTCTTCCCCAAGCCTGATTCAACCCTGGAGGAAGTTAGACTTCACACACCTGATACAGTAGGGGCACTGTCTTTGTACTTGAAATAGAATCACTAAGGAACATGCCTGACTATCTGTAGCCAGATTTAAGGGGCAAACTAGATTCTCTCAGAGATTGTTTAAGTGGATCTCCAACTGTATAAGGACATGCTATGGGATAGTCAGTTTAGATGCACCGAGCCACATTAGAGCTCATTCCACTAGAACTTAGGCAGCCTCTGCTGCTTGTTTGACAAGCATCTCTGTATCTGACAACTGTTGAGCAGCTAACAAAAATCCTCACATTTACAAGATTTCATTCCTTAGCAGAGGCTTCCAGATCAGATGCCCATTTTGGTAGGACTCCGCTGTGGGACAGTTGAGCCTGTCCCACCTTTATCCCCTCCGGTGCAGGGTGGAGGCACAGTCCCAGTGGACACTGCTGACCTAAAGAATCCAATCTCGTGTCCATCTTGAGAATCGCCATTACTGTAGGGTCAGTTACCGTTCTTTATACAATGGATATTGTTTTAAACAGTAACACCTCTGATGCCATTAACCCACCTCCTGGGGCTGATTCATGCTGTGTGGGCTCTCTGATCTGCTGCTAATGTGAGTTGTTCTCGTGTACATTGGATCACATTTATGACTTGGTGTTTTTCTCCCTCTAGTTGTAGTGACTGTGCGTGGAGAGGTAAGTGCAATCATTATTTCCTTCCTTTTTCATTCTTGGAGGTATCAGAGTGTGGTTTCCATCTGCAAATTCTGCAGATCTTTTTAAAAAACCCAACCCTCTAGGTGTTTGCCTTTGTAGAATTGCTAAAAATCCTGCATTCCTTTGAAAACCCCGTTCATCAATTATAAAGTAGGAAATTCTGTAATCACTTGTGTGTGAGAGTGAGGGTCCAGCGAAGGCAGCCTTCTTCTCACGCTGTCTTTTCCCTAAGGACATTGCTAGAGGTCACAATTTCAGCCTCAGTCTTGACAATGAGCTTCATGTGGCTTTCGGTGATCCGATCCACACGAAGCTCATTGCAGGATCTCAGCCTTAGCTCTTCTCTCAGATCCATCCTGAGTGAAAGCAGGCTGAATCTGTCCCCTGCAAAAATGTGGTGAGGCCACAGTTCCTGCGCTGTTATCTCTCAGCAACTTGTTCCAGAGAGATCTGGGCCCAGAACAATTGGTCTTATTCTGTGGTGCTGGTTGTGGGAGTTTACATGAGAATGGCCATACTGGCGGTCAGACGGAATGATACCGTTCTCACCCAGTGTCTTGTTCTCTGACAGGGCCAGTGCAGATGCTTTCAGAGGTAATGAAAGGAACAGGGCAATTTCGAGTGGTCCTTCCCCAGTCATTCCAGTTCCAGCTTCTGGTAGCCAGAGGTTCCTGCTTTAGGACAGTCCCAGACTGGGGAACCCATGGCCATAGCCTACAGAACGGCAGTTAATTTCAGGGAATGCCAGAATTACCTGTGCATTGTGGGTTAGGCCCCACTGATGCTCATTGGTTTGTGCCTGACCCTTACTAGCTAGGCAGTTGATGTCTCAGGTTTTGGTTAAAACAACCGATTAAATCCTTGTTCTTGCCTAGTGGCTGCTTTCTGTGTGGCTGATTGGCTCTGCCCAAGCATGTTTAGTAACTGTTGTGCTGGGGAGCTTTCTTTCCTCGGTGTCGACATTATGAACTTCACTGATCTCTGAGGAGTTGTTGATACTCCACATATAGCCAGTAGGTCGTGTTCTTCATTGGTGTTACTATGTAGGGCGAGGCTCAGACAGTTTGGTGGCAGAAGAGAGTTTCTTATGGGTCAGATTCCAGGTGGTCTGGGTTGTGCCATCTAAAGCTTTTGGTGGGGTTTGGTAACACAACCGCTAGGTGAGGTTAGTAGCTGTGCTTCTAATCTTCCTTTCGCCTCTTGCCCTGTAGATTGATCCTAAAATTCAGAATGGTTATAACCGACGACCTGAAAGAATTATATGCAGGTAATAAACACTGTGCTCATGAGCTCTCCCATGGAAAATTAGCGATAGCGTAATGGGCTAGTGAGGCGTGGGGAAATGGGAGTAGATATCGTTTAGGAGTGGAGAATTTAGGGAGCAGTTTATGAGCTAGAAATGCGTGACGCGCACTGCCCTGCTTGCAGGTAAGTCCCCTGCTAGCCCCCCACACTGGGCCTGTGATGTTGCAAGGTCTTTGATTCCTCTTCATGAGCAGGAGCGGCACAGGGGCTTTTGACGCCTAGGTTGGGGTCCTCCGCGCTCCTTAGCGTTGGCGGCAACTCGCGGCGGCGGGTCCCAGAGCGAGTGAAGGACCCGCCGGCCAGAATTCCGCAGGAGACCTGAGTGTGGAACGACCCCTGCAGCCGAATTGCCGCGATGGTCAGCAAAATGCCGCCCCCCAAATCCTGGTTCCCTATGCGACACCTTAGTCGCTAATGGAAGCCTCTGGCCCTGCCCACAGCTGCACAAAGTGTTGCTGTCTCTCTCCAATAGTGCTGCCCTTGGTTACCTTCCTACCAACGCTGGTACCTAGGACCTCTCCGGAAGGCCAAACACGGCTTACGTGCACGTATTCATTCCCAGCTGTGTGTGTCTGGAATTGCCGACAGACACACAAGGAGCCCTTCCTAAGTTCCAAGAGGCATGGTTTAAACCTGCCACGCAATTGTGCCCCCTTGACATGCCCATTGACTGCTCCCATGTCAGGAGTATCAAGAACTGGAAGGGACCTCAAGAGGTATCGTAGTCCAGTCCCCTGCACTCATGCCAGAGACTACATATTATCCTACGGATCATCCCTGACAGTGTTTGTCCCATCCTGCTCATCTAAAAAATCCCCAAATGATGAGATTCCACAACCTCCCTAGCAAATATTATTCCAGTGCTTAACCACCACTGACAGTTAGGAGCCTTTTCTTAATGTCCACCTTAAACTCCCCTGGTTGGAAGTTAAGTTCATTGCTTGTTTCCTATCCCAGTTAAGAAGAACCATTTCTCCCTCCTCCTTGTAACAAACTTTTATGTACGTTTGAAAACATTAATCATGTCCCCTCTCAGTCTGTCTCTTTTCCAGACTAAAACAACCTGATTTTTCAAATCTACACCCTCATAGCTCATATTTCTAGGACTGTTTCACATCTTTTTGCTCTCCCTCTGGGCTTACTCCCAGATTTGTCCACATCTTTCCTGATGTGGCTCCAGAATTGACAGAAGATTTTAGAAATGAGCTAAATCAGCACGGAGATACAGCGATAAGAATTAATTTTCATGTCTTGCTTACAAAACTCTCTGCTAATACATCCCAGAATGATGTTGCTTTTTTTGCAAGAGTGTTACACTCTGACTACATATATTAGCTTGTGGTCCACTCTGACCCCCAGTCCCTCCGCGCAGTACTCCTCTCCTAGGCAGTCATATCCCATTTGTATGTGTGCAACTGATTGTTCCTTCCTAAGTGGAGATACTCTGCATTTTGTCCTTCCTGAATTCATCCTATTTTACTTCAGACCCATATCTCCAGTTGTCCAGATTTACATTGGAAATTTTAATCCTACATCCAAAGGCACTCTGCGCAGGCCGTCCTAGCTTGGTATGTCTGCCCAAACTTAATCAGTTAGTACTTCTCTAGCCATTACCTAAATCATGATTGAAAGAACTGAACTAGAAACATGCGACCACCAGAACTGATACCTGTGGGACCCCACTTGTATGAGCCCTTAGCATGACTGTGGAACCAGTGATAACTTTACTCTCTGAGAAACAGTTTTCTGCTATGTTTTCCAGTTATGCATCCGACCTTATAGTGAATTCCATCTAGATGCATTATCCATAGTTTGTTTATGAGAAGGTCATGCGAGACAGTATCAAAAGCTTTACTGAAGTCAAGACATACCATGTCTGCTGCTTCCCCCCTATCCACAAGGCTTGTTACCCTGTCAAAGAAAGCTGTCAGATTGGTCTGACGTGATTTGTTCTTGACAAATCCATTATGACTGTTCCCTATCACCTCATTATCTTCTAGATGTTTGCAAATTGATTGCTTAATTATTTGCTCCATTATCTTTCCTAGTACAGAAGTTAAGCTGACTGGTCTGTAATTCCCCGGGTTGTTCTTATTACCCTTTTTATGGATTGGCACTGTATTTGCCCTTTTCCAGTCTTCTGGAATCTCTCCTATCTTCCATGACTTTTCAGAGATAATTGCTTGTGGCTCAGATATCTCCTCAGTCAACTCCTTGAGTATTCTAGGATGCATTTCTTGGTGAAAACCAAAACAAGTCATTAAGCACCTCTGCCATTTTCACATATTTTGTCATTGTTTTGTTCCTACATGTTTTGTTGTTCATGTCCTTCTTCTCTGTCCTCAGGAAGCCATCCTGGGGCCACTTGACCACAAGAACCTGGATAAAGACGTGGCTTACTTTGCTGATGTTGTAAGGTGGGTAGAACTAGAATCGGTACCAGGGTCCAGCCTGTGTTGTTTTATGGATCATAATGGGTGCCAAGTATCTTGTCTGGCGCCAGTTCAAATGTCATTAATTCTCCAGGTGTCATTTAATTTAAGTTGCTCCTCATCCTCTCTATCATCCATCATTATATGTGTGTGTTGTCGTATGTACTAGAGGTGCCTTGACTGCTTCATGCCTAACGTCAGCCCTGTTTCCCCTGCAGTACGACTGAGAATGTGGCAGTGTACATCTGGGAAAACCTCCGGAAACGCCTGCCTGCGGGAACTCTTTATAAAGTCCAAGTGTATGAAACGGACCAGAACATCGTTGTGTACAAGGGGGAAGAGACGACTCTTGAGAAATGAAATTCAACTCAGCTGATCACAGTCTTCTGAAGAATTAATCGAAGCAGTATATCAATGGAGTATACCATGGTGTATCAATGACATATAGACAGTGATTTTGTAGAGTTGGTTTTTTTTTTAATATAAGGTCAATTTTAGGTAATTAAAGACAATTATTGTAGCAAGCTAATGAGGTTTTTTATTTAATTTGGAGTTCTCAGAATTTACTGACCTCTTATTTGCTTTTAATCAAATCAGTCCAGTTCTGCAAACCAAAACCACCAAAGTGATGTGAAACCCTTGGAGTCTTCTGCACGTGTGAGTAAGGCACTGCACTCTCTCTCAAGAGGAAATGTACAAGTTAAATATGTACCTGTCCTTCTGGGATTTGATTGTGGGTTTTTAATGGCCATGGGTATTTTTTGATGGAGAAGTGGAGATTGAGAAATGACTTTTCCTCCTTTTTGTGCTGCAGGCCTGCTCCTTCCTGTGGCTGGAGTCTCTGTTTTCTCTGTAAGATGAGGGACTGGTGGTAGTGGCGAGCGTAACTGTTTTTTGCTTTGTTTCTCCTATGCCGTAGGCTGGTTCTCAGTAACACTTTGATCTAAGATGACTACGGTTTCATGAAAACTGGCTGCTATAAACCACAATGCTTTTGTTTGTATAACTGTGCTGCTGGTAAAGCTTTGCTAGCGAATGCCAGCCTGCAGTCCTGCTGCATGCGACGCTATGGTGAAGCGAGGAGGCAGAGCTGGAGTTCTGGTCCAAGCTGTGTCACAGACCATGGGCCCAATTCATTGCTGCCCTCAGCTAGGGACAAAGGGATGAAAGGAGAGGTGCAAGCTCCCACCTCACCCCAGGGTTATCCCTGATAGAATGGACTTCTATGCTCCGCAATAGCCGCCAAAGCAAGGCATGTGCTAAAATGCACCAGATGGACGGCAGGCACGTGTCGGGGTGGACCTGCACCCCAGCAATTTTGCACCCTTACAAAGCCTCATAGGGCCTGTTTCAGCAGAGGCATAAGATAGGGCTACCCTGGGCTGCACTAGCCTGCAGCAATCCCTGAAATGTAGAGGTGTAAACTACCTCCCTTGTGTCCCTGCATCAGCACAGCGATGTGTTAGGCCCCATGTGTATAGAGGGGGCTCCCATTCCCTGTTGCTGGAACTCAACGCAAATGCTCCAGTTACACAACACCAGGTGATGAACAACTCACTCAATGGTGATATAGAGAGCAGTGGGAGTAAGACCACTGCTGAGACGCTTCACTAATGCGTTTGGAAATCAAAGCCTGCTGCCTTTTGTCTGGCCTTTATAACATACCAAGCACACCGGTACCTGAGGTCCAGCTATCTGTAACAGTCTGCTGGTGAATTCTGCAGCAGAGTCAGGTAAATGACTTTTCAAATAAGATTTTTATCAAATTAACTAGATAAACATTATTTATTTATTTTAATATCAAATTCAATTGTAGGCTGTCTGCCTACTTTTCAGTAGTGCCACAGTTTTTTGATAATGCAGAGCTGCCTAGGAGGAGGTGCGAAGGTAAAGGTGTGTATGCGGCTCAGATACATGGCGATGAGGCCATTCGTGCGCTATAGGTAGGGGCAAGTTGGAGGATTGGCAGCTGGGTGCTTGTTTGGTGGTTTTTGAGCACCCAGGAGTCACATCCTCATGATAGGCCACTTCAGTGATCTTTTTAATTCCTTAAGGCGGTGAATGCCACAGGGATGGGCAGAGCTACGTAAACATAAGGCTGGATGCTCCATTTCAGCTGAACGTGGACATCTGCTGGTCTCCATTGTAAAGAGGATTGCTTGGCTTAGAAACAGGATGCGCGGGTCAGGTCACGTGTCAAGGATTAAATTGGATAGGGAGGAGGCAGCTGATTCTTGTGGTATTGTGTTGCGAGCTGACTTGAAATTAGGATGCGGTAACTAAACACCCAGTTCCCCACACCTCTCCCCACCCACCCCTGTTCACCCACCAAGTGATGAAGAGGCACTGTAGCCTGACGCTTCTGCCTGTTGATGGTCTGCACATTTGATCGTTGCATTTTTATCCTCAGGTTCAGATGTTACATGCGCCTGGCAGCCCTTACATCTGCGTGCCCGCCCAGCAAATAGTTCTGTCCCGACTCAGCACCCATCAGTTCTGTTCCCTCCCAGGTGCCACCCTTCAAGGCAGTCCCCCAGCTCAACTCTGCTCCTCTTCGTGATGCGGAGTGAATCATTTAGTCAATCCCCTGCTAAAGCAGGACCAAATCAACCAATCCTCCCAGCAGGGTTTTGTCAAGCCAGCCTTAAAAACCTCTAAGGAAGGAGATTCCACCACCTCCCTAGGAACCCATTCCATGCTTCACCACCCTCCTAGTGAATAATGTTTCCTATATCTAACCTAACCCTCCCACTGGCAAGTTGAGACCATGCTTCTTGTTCTGTCAAGAAACAAAGCAATGAAACATTAATGATTTTAGACTGGCGAACCCCTTTGTACTTTACGTGCACCCCAACTGGTTTCTTTAAATTTGACAGTAAAATGGTCCTTTACACAGTTTTGAATGGGCACATAGAAGCCAATACTCCTTTATCAGGATAAGTTAGGAGGGTGGCCAAAGTATAGAAAAAACTCCAGTCCACACCGTAAGTATGCAGTGGGTTGCACCGCACCATATTTTGGATCTATTAGTTCATTTCTTTGTGTTAAAATCAAGACTAACAAAACAAACTATGTAGACATGTACTAGAGTTTCCTCATCGTAAAGAGGGTGTCTCTCGCCTCTCTTTCTCTCTCTTTCTATTCTTTCTAGAGATTTTGGCACAAGACTCACTGGTCACTGATCTCAGGAGCCCTTGGTTGTTTCCTTAATCACCACAAGCCATTAACGTCCCTTGGCCAAACTCCTTAGATCAGTCACAACACCCATTGCCTACTCAGGTGCCATTTCCTGTCTTCAAGATATTTAAGTCTCACTGACCATAGAACCTGATTCTCAGTCACTCCATTCCTGCCTTGGTGGCAGGAAGGCAGCTTTAGCCACATTTACATTCTTTATTTCTGGTGCCATGTAGGCCTTGCCCAGACCCTGGTGTCACTAGGAGCAGATTCAGGGCTGTTCTAAGTTGTACTTTTCTCCCCATAGTCTACAACAGAGAATAGCTGTATTGTTGTGCATTGTGGGCACACTGTGGGCACTCTGCTCAAACTGTGAGGATTTCTTGAGGAACCCAGGGCACTAGTGGCCTCTTGCAAGAGGTTGCCTTGCCTTGGTGGATGGTGTTAGATCCCTACACACCAGCCTGTTAGTCACTCAACACTCTCCTCTGGCTATGTCAGCCATGTCTTTGCTTGCAGCTTAACAAGAGATGCATCCTAGTCTCCAGTCCTTAATCATTCCCTGTGATATCCAGCCCCTGACACTGGCTACTCACAGAAGTCCATTCTCCAAAGTGCAAGGTGGCCAGGTTACTGGTTTTAATGTAAACTCCTGCATACACACAGTATTGTAAGCACTTATAATAAACAGGAGAAAATATTGAAGAAAGAAAGTTCACTAAAAACAAGAGAGAGTGACGAAAACAAATGGTTACAATAGAAAACAAATCATAAACACAACCTAAGGCCTACACTATCAACAGTTACCTTTCCTATCTAAAAATAGGTTCCAGACAAGTAAGTCTGTTGCAGTGCTGTCTGGCTTCACAGAATCAGGATCCAACTTGAACAAAACACCCCTGCTCCAAAAAGTGTCTCCTCAGTGACAGGATCCAGAATGCCTCTCCCACTCTGTGTTATACTGAACCAGTCTTTTGTCTGTATTTCATAGGCAGGATGATTCCCTGCTGTTGTATTGTTCCTTTTTTTTTCTTAAACCTTTTTTACCTCTGTATTGGTTTTGATTGTTGCAGTTGTCTGTGATGGTTTTCCATTGATAGTCGGGAATGGAGCAATTGAGCCTTGCATTACTCACCGGCTAACCAGGAGGGGTGACAGCTCCTGCCTGCTTGAATGGGCTGTCACTGAGACCTGTTAGCCATGGTGACTAACTTTTACTACCAGTCTGTAAGTCTACATTCAATATACTCCATGATTCCTTAAATGTTACCTGCACATACATCTCATAATGGTTTGAGTCATGATAAGTTACGAGCTTTCTGTAGATATTTACCTGTTCCCTTATGGATAAATTCCTACAAGATGTATGTTCTGTGTAATGAGTTGTCAGGTCTGAGGACAGAATTTCAAAGGACTGGGGAGCCTTTGCCATGGGATCTCTGTGTCTCCACACCACTGCCATACATGATCACTGCCTCCTGTGACACATGCAGATGCCTGTTCAATGCAATGATTTGAATATGGTCATTAATTTTCACTGAGCTACTGTAGTTTGTATGTTCCTAATGTGATAGTCTATTACCCATCTCTCCTGAGCCCAGGTCATTCGGAATCACTCAGACTGCGAGTGGAGAGAGCCGGTGCGATGGAAGAGTTGAGATTTCCTCCATGGTGTGTGGGCCGAGTGCTGGATGACCAGTGGGACGTGAACGATGCCAGTGTGGTGTGCAGGCAGCTCCAATGCGGAGTTGCTGAGAAAGCTTATAACCCCCAAGTCTGGGCGAGGAACGGCCCCGTGGGGCTAGAAGTGTCCAGTGTGCAGAAATGAGCTCGTCTGACTCTCTGCAACATCTCCGCATTTGAGACAGCCAGGCAGGAATTACTGAGGATGTCGGTGTCGTTTGCTCAGGTGACTTACTGTAAACATTTTACAACAACCTGTCCTTGTCCAATAGGAACATGACCACCCCGGGGCCTGCCTCCACCCCACCTTGTGCTGAGATTTCAAACAGACATGGATTTGACGTTCACATATGACCGTCCCAGTCAAAGTATGTGTGTTATATGCAGAAAAGAGTCTAACTACATTAGCAATTAAGTGCTATGCAAAGCAGAATTCAGCTATTCAGCACATCCAGCCTGTGCATGAATGAGGCAGAGGGTCTGTGAAAAAGTTAGTATGTGATCATATACTCCACATCTGTATCATAATGGCACACGCACAAAGAGCCATTTTAAGGTTGAATTAGCAAACGTAATCTATTCCTAACTTTTGACAGCTTGAATCTGCAGCCCAAATAATGTTTTTTAAAATGTAGTTTTATGGGAAATTTCCTATGAAAAAGAGCAAGGTAAAACCAAATTCTATTATATGCACCCCTACCACTCACCTCCACCTGTGACTCCTCAGTGGGGTTTGACCCCTACTTCATACCTTTGGGACTGGAGCCCAGATTGCTGCTACTATTTAACCTGCAGAACTAACAATATTAGCTAGCAGCAGGAGAAGGCTGTTATCTAAGAGTAGGGATGGGTTGCTGGGTCTGCATGATGGTTGTGGGGAAATCCAGCCCAGTCTGGCTCTCTCCCCCTCACCTTCAAAATTGGGGGAACTCCCACTCCATATATTACCCCAGTTTGTATGATTTTTCTGTTGGACCATGTGCTGAGCAAGCAGGATGGCTGGGGGAAATCCACTCTGTGTCTCTTTTACTCCATAGCCAGCTTCTTGGGGTTGTAGTCCCATGTTCTGCCCTCAGAGTTTGGGGTGTGGTGGTAAATGAGCCACTGAGGCCAAGTGCTGGGTTTGAGGATTTACAGAGGAGTGGGTAAGAATCCAGCCCTGCTCTCTTCCCCTTCTACAGCTGTTCTGGTAACTGTGTGCTGGTCACAGTACAGTGAATGCTGCTGGGGTTGCTTTGATGATAGTGTTAGCCTGGCATGGGAAGGGTCAGTGATTTTGACAGGCTGCCAACATTTTCCTCAGGAACTCAAATGAGAGAAGGGAAATGGCAATTTGAACGCTGTATATCTTAGCCAAATCTGAATAGAGTTTCATGGGACAAAGAAAAGGCAGCGCTGTAGCCACAGGAGATTCCCTCTGCTAAATAGTCAAGACCTATTGCAAACAATAGAGAGGTGAGAGCTCAAAGAAAGATCCCTAAAGCCCAGACCCACAAAGGGAAGTAGGCATTGCAAAACACGTCTTTTAAGAGCTTAGAAAATCACAGGAATGACGTGATTTACAACATCTGAGTCAGGCACCCTATACAGTGAGTGGGAATGAGATAGAATCCTTAAAATGGGACTCACAAAAGCCAGCTCACTAGGCAGGGAACCTTGTAAACTAGTCAATGGGAGAAGCTAGTGAGAGGGGTGTGTCCTAAACTCTGTCCCTGTCACACAGACAGGCACCTACACAGCAATTAAACATCTGTGATTGGTCCAGGTCAGGTGCTGCAAAGATACCAGAACCTGGGCCTCAAGCCAAGCCCAAGGGTCTACACGAGAATTTTTAGCCCTGAAGCCTGAGCCCCATGAGCCTGAGTCAGCTGACCCAGGCCAGCTGCAGCCATGTCACAAGTCTTTTCTTCCAGTGTGGATGTACCCTAAGTCTGAGCTGCAGGGAGGCACCAGTCTCAGTGTAAAACGGTGGTACTCCACCACCTGGCACTCCTGCTGGTGCACTGCGCTCGGGAAGTACTCAATTTTCCAAGTGGAGCCGCCGCCTCCATGGTGGTGTCCCAATCTGTATATTCCTGCCCTCTGTCGGCAATCTCTGGAACCGAGTGCTCACTTGCTTCGGCGTGGCGTCCTCATTGAGACGCTGCCTCCGCAGTGGCCCTTTAGGTCTATCTGCATCCCTTCGGGGATCGAAGTCATCCAGTAGTCCTCCAGGTCAAGACTCATGTGCACGACCACCTCCGACCCTCAGAGGTAACTCCCTATTGAGCAAGGGATCTGCCGTGGTCTCTAACGGCTAGTGGCTGATGTTTACTGCAGAGGAGGAAGGGGTGGGGGGGGTGACCAGGCCCACCCTCTACTCTGGTCCCGGCCCAGGGACCCCTGAGCGTTAGCCTTGCTGTCCTCACTTTTCCCTCTCAGCCTGTTTCCCTGGGCCACTTATCCCTCTACAGCCCCTGCACCCGTGAGAGCCCTTTCCCTTTCAAGGCCTACAGCACTGCGAGGCTAGGGACTAGAGGTTTCTAGCCTCCCTGAGCCTGACACCAGCACTGCGCTGTGTTCTGTGACAACTAGTACAGTCTCAGTGTCTCTCTCTTTCCCCCCTCCCCCCCGGACTCTGGACCTTCCCATATCATTAAGAGCCTGGGAGACACCTGGACTGCTCCTGCTCTGGGCAGCCCTCTATTCTTACCTCCTGGTGGACGCCTGCGTGTCCTGTGCTTGTCTACTCGGATCTCTTGGGTCTCTGAGACTGATCTTAAACTAATAAGCCTCTTTAATTGGCTCCGGGCTTGGCACAGGCTCCCTTGGCCTCCTGGCCTCAACGGTTGCTCCCAAGTGGTGGTGCATAAGTCTGCCCCACCTACATTTCGCCGATATGTGCTCCAGACCTATCTGGAGAGGAAGAGAGGCATTCTGTGCCGTAGTCTACTGTCCAGAGTCCGATCTGGGTAGACATGCTATAGGACAAACGCTAACTCGCCTGAACAGCAAAGGGGAGCGCTGACAGGAGGAACAGGGACACGCAAAGCGAGGTGCCCACTATTAGTCATTACCAGTTAGTTAAGACACATGTCACCTAGTGGATGGATGGAAATCCTCAAGTTCCACGTCCCTCTTTCCCTGATGAGGCTGAGATGGGAATTGTGAAACAGAGACTGACATCTGCTCTAGGCATGAGCATGCTACGAGGCAATAAGAATGATGTCTTTCTCTGCCAATCAAGTTATTTATTTAGTTATAAGTCGGAACATGTCAATGAGAGAGACCCCACATCGTGGGCCATGTCTCATAGCCTCATCCTGATGAACCCTCTGTCTGACGTGGCAGCTAGATGCCCTGGAAATAGACACCTTAAGATCATGCCCTGTAAATTAAACGGGGCAGAAAGACGGGAGGATTAGATCCAGTTGATTTGAGTGTTCCTCTGCTAAAGCTGTAGGTGTGGCTCAATCCTTGAGGGCGCTATTTAGGGAACTGAGGTAAAAAATCTTGTCTCTGAGGAGGTTGCGTCTAGCTTGAGCAGGGGTTATGAATCCTGAGGTTCTCCATCCCCATAATAATTTTTACTGACACACACAATAATCTTACATTTATGGTTAATTGCATATTGCTATTTGCTGTCCCAATTAGATTAAGATAAGTATGTTACTATTTATACACGCATCATGATCGCACAAGGGCAGTGTATGGATAGGCAGGTGTGTTGCTGCGGTGCTGTGCCTTACTCAGAAACTGTTCAGCGTGTGAGCTCAGAATACCAGAAATCCCATTCATAGTGAGAAACTGGGGGAAAGATATCTTTGATTTTTTCCCTGCCAAGGATATAAACATTAAAAAGTTTTTGTGAAACTTCGTATAAGCAGCAAATAGGCTTCCAGCAGAAATTTTGTCAGTGAAAATTTAACAATTTTTGTTATCTCGCACCCATTGCGTTGACTTTTATGGTTATATTATCATTGTAATATTTAACGTCAATGGTAAAAATAAAAGGGTAGATAATTATGATAAAGGCACTATTAAGATTAATCATTTCAGCATTATCAAAACAATAGATTTTGATAATTTTGATTTAAAACTGAAAAAATCAATACAATTGTTGCAATTTTGTCAAATCATCATTTTCCAATGGAAAATGTTTCTGTCTGAAAAATTCAACAAGTTCTTCTCAGAACCATATTGGGAACCACTCTCCTCTCCTGGCTCTCCGAAATGATGCCTCTATGCATGCAGCCTAGAGTAGACAGCTTAGTTTCTTGCAGTTGTATCACATGGCACACATGGGTGGCTGGTGATCTGGCCTTTGGGGGGAGGCTAGCCCCCAGTCTCTCCCCTTGTGCCCAAAGCCCCTTTCTCCCTCCCATTGTGCCTAAGACCCTACCTCTTCTCTTCTACCCCATCCCCCCTAGGAGCCCAGAGCTTCCCTCCATGACCTCCAGCCCTAGGGCCAGGGAGCGGAGGGGCAAGGTCCCAGCCTCAGTGCTCCAGACAGCCGGGTGGTGTGGCTGCAGCACCTCCAGGCAGCCTGTCCCATAGTGCCAGGCTGTGTGGCTGCAGTGCCCTCAGCCCCAGTGCACTGGGCAGCATGGCCCCAGCACCAGCCAGCCAGCTTGGGACAGCCCAGGGCAGAGCACTGTGAAACACAGGAGGGAGTCTGGCCTGGAGGTGGAGTGTGGGCAGAATCACGCTAGGCTGTTTGGGGAGGCACAGCTTCCCCCTGCCTTTGATTCTTGCTGCCCATGATTGCAGACTCAGGTCTATTTTCTTTTCCTTTCTTCCCACTAGGTCTCTTTCACTTTTGCTCCTTCTCAGCTGATCCCAATGATTATATGTGCTTCATATTATTTTTCCTCAAACATATTCACCTCCATTTTCCTGAACTGAATCTCATTTTGATTTCCTTATCCAAAGACCATGTAGCAGGGGTGGCTAAACATACTGGCCCACTGAGCCACGTAGAATGGGCTTCAGAAGTTCGACAGCCAGAACGCACCTGTCGGGAGCCAGGGCTTGTGGCTTCAGTCCCACTCCTACAGAAGCTCTGAGCCTTGGTAGTTGCATCCCACAGGGCTGAGGTCCCAAGACCCACCTCCCTGCTGGACAGAAGCTCCTACCCCACCACTGCACTGCAAGGCAGAGGTCCCAAGCTCCCCACCCCCCTTGGTCTGGTAGGGAGGGTGGAAGGGGCTTGCGAGCCATAATTTAAGAGTAAAAGAGCTGCATTTGTCTTGCGAGTCACAGTTTGGCCACCCCTGCCATATAGTGTCATCAGGATATAAGCACAATTCCCCTTTGACTTTAGTGTGGATTTATACTTAAAAGTTAATAGTATAGAATGGGGCTTTATAT